>NW_016164885.1:0-29674 GCF_001687245.7 Rhagoletis zephyria | reverse complement strand
ATCTTCGTCGGCAGCATCAGAGTGATAGAGACAGTACGCTTGCATCAAAAAATTATATATATTTTATTTGGTTTACTTTGATGTAGCTCATTTTATGCTTTATTATAAAGGCATTTATTTAGTTGTTTAATATTTAAAATTATAAAAAAAAAATCTGCCCAATTATTTTAATTACCTCAATTAGTGGAGCACAAGGCAACTAACTGACTTAAATGCGATAAAAGTTAAGGTCACATGGTTTAAAACGTATATACATTAGGGCGGGTCAATTTGTATGGGAAACATTCTACGTATAATTCTACGTGTTTTCTTAAAACTTGCACCAGAGGGCGCAAAAGTGAAAATTTTCACACTTTGTTCGAAATCTATTTTCGTTCAAAATCTGTCTTCGGTAAATTTGCGCAGAAGTACACGTAGAACTCTACTTTAACCGAACTAATATATATAAATACATACCTGTACCACCCTAAAAGTAAACAAACCAAAATTCGCCATTCAACCGAAGTTTAAAGTATCTTTGCAAGGCAAGTTCGAATTTTGTTTTGCCGAACCTAAGGGACGGCTTTTTACATTTTTCGGTGGCACCTAAATTCGGCAATATAAAAGCAGTTTTGCCATGCAATTTCGAAAAACATTTTTTTTTTTTTTCCGATTACATCTTCATCCGTCAATACAAAAATTGTATAATTCTACATACTGGAATATAGAACAAACTTCCTTAGCAAAAGTTTATTTATTATTGGCGGACTTTAGTTTACTAACATTAGGGTGGTGCGTTAGTGCTGTAGGAATTTAGGTCTGATGGGTAAGTAATAAAACGGGGTACTTGAGGCCAATGAACTTTGTTAAAAACGAAATCGATCGAGCCAAAAACATCGGTATATCATACTTTAAGATCTGACTGTAAATGCCGAGGCTATAACGAAAAATGGTAAAAAGCGACGCGTAGTTTAGAGTAAAGAGTGTACGGTGAACTTTTTTTGTTTGAGTGTAAGGTGGTAGGGCATTTGGCCACGCTCCCACTTTTTGGAAAAAAATCAGGGTAGGATGACTATGCGCAGGCAAAAAGCTTCAGGCCAATTAGCGTGACATCCTCCATGCCGAAAAGTCTGGAGCGCACGGTCGAGAAGTACATTAGATCAAGGGTTTTGGTTAATAGCCCCCTTAGTATTCATCAACATGCATACCAAAGCGGAAAATCCTATTAATCAGCCCTACATGACCTTGTAACAAAGATCAAGTGAGTTTGGAAGCAGGTGAGTACGCAGTGGGAGTCTTCGCTGAAATTGAGGGGGCATTTGACAATACTACTTTTGACTCCATGTGCTCTGCGGCCAAAAGACATGGTGTGAACGAAACCATCATAAGGTGGATTCACTTCATGTTATCTAGGAGATAGCTAACCGTGGGGGATGAAGCTAGCCTTTGTACCATAGCAGAAGTTGGGAGAGGATGCCCTCATGGCGGGTTGTTTCACCTCTCTTGTGGTGTTTGATAGTGGACTCCCTACTAACGAAAATGCAATACTTCGTTCGCATCCAAGCTTACGCAGATGATGTCTGTGCACTGTCATCAGGTAAATATCTCATGGAGGTTTGTGCTAAGACACAGAGAACCCTGAATAAGATTGATGAATGATGCAACTTGCATGGTCTTGCTGTCAATCCCAGCAAGACCAACCTAGTCCGGTTTACGCGGAAAAGAAAACTTCCCAGTACTTAGAGGCGTAAACTTAAGCCTTTCCGTGGATGTGAAATATCTAGGGGTAACTCTAGATACGAAGCTGACATGGAAAACTCACGTCGAATTAAAGGTAAATCGAGCGCTGAAAGAATATAGAACTGTATTTCAAAGTATATCGAGTTATCTACTAATCACTTTTTATAGAAATTTATCGTGTTATCAGAATGTAACGAGTTATAGAAATTTGTCGATAGCTTTCAAAAATTATGGAGCTATCAAAATAAACCGGGTTATATAAATTAATAGATGTATCCAACAAAGTTTATCTAGTTAACGATTTATATCGAGACATATACATATTTGATTAAATGAAATTTATCGTTATTTTGAAGTGCACAGTTATCGAAATTTATTTAAAATATCAAAATTGGTCGAGTTATCGAATTTTGCTGAGTTATAAATAGGATTTTAGTGTTACTGAAACCCATTGAACTAACGATATGTATCAAACTATCAAAATTTATCGACAAACTAGAATGTATCGAAGTCCTCCAAAGACCCTCAAAGATATGAAAAAGTTTAGTCACGTTTTAGATCCCAAGTTAACCGACGTACTAAGTAACAAGGGTTTTCAAAAAAAGAATAACGGTCGAATTTCGACCGTAATTGACACTTCTCGTTTTTATTTAAATGTCTCAGGTAGGCAATTTTTTTTTATTTCTATAAATTTCTGTTATTTGCCAATTTTAGAAAAAGTTTAGTCACGTTTTAGATCCCAAGTTAACCGACGTACTAAGTAACAAGGGTTTTCAAAAAAAGAATAACAGTCGAATTTCGACCGTAATTGACACTTCTCGTTTTTATTTAAATGTCTCAGGTAGGCAATTTTTTTTTATTTCTATAAATTTCTGTTATTTGCCAATTTTAGAATATGCAAAAATTGTTTTTTGAAAATCATTTAAAATGGGCAGTAATTTTGGTAAAGCTAAGCAGCAATCTACTTAGCACTACCATACATATACATATGTATGTAAGTATGTACTAACAAGCCTACATATACATACGAAGAAGTATCCAACGGAAAAGTACACAAACAAAATCTTGTCAGTTATGCACGTATGTATATGAATTTAGGGTTATAAAATAAACACATTTTCCACCAACAGGCGACAAAATCACGTCATTATTTTCAAATATTTCGCAGAAAAAATCAACGTATCCATTTGTGTATTTTTTTGTATTTATGTATGTATGTATTTATGTGCTGTTTATATATCCAGTAGAATTCGGTTGTATGCATTCATGAAGAATGCTTGCTATATGAGTGAATTAATGTGAACAATTCATGCGTAGTCATGAATTTCCACAAATAAATTCAAATTCTATCGAACTGCAAATGAACGTACATTGTTTTTGGTTTAAGTACATTTCTTGATATATCACTCTAAAAAATTTTTGTTTAAATTTGCGCATATCAAGATAGGTAACCAGTTTCCTCTCTTAATGAATGCAAATTTACACACTGCTTGCTTACTTTTACTTATCATATGTGTGGCGTAGAACAAATTTCAACTTTGTTTTTTGAGTTTTAAACATTTATTGTTCACATTTTCATAGTTTACACATAAAATGTTTAAAATTTCCCCTGAAAAATGTTCGTTAAAATTTACGCATATAAAGGGAGGTAACCAATTTCCTCTCCTAGTGTGTGCAAAATTAAACACTGTGTGTTTACTTTTACATATCAAATTTGTCACATAGCGCACACAAGGGGTGGGTTTTGGGGTTAAATTTATTATGATTTAAGAAATTTTGATAGAAAAAAATTTCTTTTCCATTTCTTGCGCATCACTTTGTAAGAATTTTTCCTTTTTCTTGAGAGCTCGTTAAAGTTTAACTGCGAATGAAAACATTGTCCTAAAAATATGCAATGTATGCTCACTTACTGTTGCTTTTTACACTTTACAGCCTAAAAAAGTTTACGACTGATATGTACTTAACAAGCATTTGAAGATTTAATTTGCTAGCACGATAAAAATACAAGTTCAGCTAAATTTTCGTTATTCGAAGTTTTGAAAAATGAGAAACAAGAAATCGACGAAATTTATTAAAAAAGTGTAAAAATTTGGTGAAATTATTTAATTTATTTCTATTAAAATTCTTTTGTAAAATTGTGTATTACTTTTGAAAGTTGAGTGCATCTTTAACCGTTAATTTTTCATAATTGAATGATCGGATCTAAACCAAATTACGGGACGACCTTTAAGGTACTATCTTTCCGGTAAAAAAATCAGTTCACGCGGCGCATAGTTATGCGGAGGAATAAATAAAAGAAGTAAAAATACTCCAAAGAATTGATAAACTCCCCGTTTTTGAAGCCGATTGAAAATGTCTGAGTTCTTTGTAAATTTTAAGTAAATAAAATGCCATTTATGAAACTTTAAAAAGTTTATTTTTTTTATTTCATCCTGTACATAAAACTTGCATAAATATATTTTAAAGAACGAATTTTCAGTATTTTCTGATGATATATATATAGAAGTATAAAACCTTCCCCTACAAAAATATATTCCTGCGTGCGCCCCTGGCACTTAGTATTTATTATTTGTAAAAAAATATATTTTTACTTTCATAATGTTTGTAATTTTAAACATTTCATGTGTATATTTTAAACCACTCATGTTCAAAATCAAATCTTGAACATCTTGTGCGTATACTTGAATAGATTCTGGTTGAAAAATAAACACTTTTCAGTAGTAGTTTTACATGAACTTTTTAGAGTGTATTGTGCGATACTATTTTCAGCACTAATGGGCTTTTGCAAGATATGGATTTGCATATGTAAATGCTACTTTTTTGTATGTCCGCGTATATTAAAATGAATCAGAAAAGTAGCATTTACATATGGAGATACTTATCTTGTAAGAATGCTTTAATACTGTTCCATTAATGCGTTTTTGTATGTTTGAAACATTAATACAGCCATATGCATACAGCAGTAGTACAAGTGTATGGTTAGAGTACGCATACGCTCTGAGAAACCACACGTGTTAAATGGAAATGAAGGTTCATTTATACTGGCATCTATAGCAGCAAGTCCATGCCACCAACAGCGATGTCGTATGCATCAAATTTCTACTGCACTCTAAAAAATTTTTGTTTAAATTTGCGCATATTAAGATAGGTAACCAGTTTCCTTTCTTAATGAATGCAAATTTAAACACTGCTTGCTTACTTTTACTTATCATATGTGNAAAAATTGCTTAAAAGCTTGCTACTTAATGGATTTTAGTACATGTACAAATTTTCAAATCTTATATATGTATACCCAGTAGAAAAATTAAGGAGCTGGTTACTTCATAAAATATATACATACTTAAGTTATAAGTGACCTAAGACGTCATCAAATATTAAGCAACAACATTGGTATTGACGCAAGTGAGTAAATTTTTTTTTAACGCAAGTCTATACACGCAGATACATACATCCATATCCTCACGACACACACATGTACATACCCTGCAGTGAAACCCCTAACTAGTCAGGAAAAATACTAGTATACAACTAGAATTTCCTGACTACAACCGAACTAGTTCGAAAATGACCAGACTTGTACTAGGTACAAAACGATTTATTCGTGCCCTGTTTTATTTGACTTCGACGGTTTAATACAATAAAGTACATAAAATATTATAACTTTTATTTGGGTATAATGTAAACCATTAAAGCGAGTACGTATTCAATTATACCAGACCTGTTAAATAATGATTAAAATTCATAATAATTATTAGCTAAAATATGTTTTTTTGATAACAAAAATTACGAATATTTAATAACTGCTTGAATTATTTATGCATGGAAAAAAGATAGTTGGCTGACTAGTTGGCCATGCGGTTCATACTAGCTGTGAGGTAGTTTACAACTAGCACATTTGACTACAGGGGATATACTATATAAATTCATACATATATACATATCTTTCGTAAATGTCGTTGATCTACGTAAACACTTTGTTCAAGAAATCTCATAATCTCAATTTCACAGGCGTTAACCTCCATATATCAGCGATTGAAATAAGTGCGTAATTGCGTTTGTTTAAGTGTTCCACTAAGCAAGCCCAATGCGCACGCACGCACACTAACACAAAAAAAATATATTTATTTCACTGTTGTCATGCTGCTAAGATTTATTTGTCGCTCTTTTCAGCGCGTCCAAATGTCTGGCGCTTTGTCTGCACATTCGTTGGGCCTTCAGTCTAACAGTCGAAAAGTTTTTTTTTCATTTTTTGATTTCTTTTTATTGTTTTCTTTCGCTTATTCTGTTGTGCATTTAAAAATAGAATGTGTATGTTTGCTAGCCAATTGGCGAATTTCCGCGCCATAAAGAAGATTAGATGCATTTGTTGTTTTTCAAAATTTTCTTAATTTTGACGTAGAATACGTCTTACCTTAAGGTATGGGGGCTATGTTCAAATGTTGTAGTTGTAATTTTTAGAGCTTCACAAAAACGCTTATTGCACGAGAACTAATAAAGCGATTTCAAAGAAAAGTGTTGCGTTTCAAAGATAAAATTCCAAACCTGTCGACAGATTCATTTTTGTAAATAACCAATTCGGTTTCTGTCGTAAAAACAACGGTAAACATTGCCTTATTTTGGGGTCAATTTTGAGCCTTTAAAGTGCTCTAGCAACTTATCGTTGGCATATATAACTTTCATTTTCGGGATATAGGTTCTTTGGAGCAGTAGAAATATTATCGGGTACAAATTTTATATAAATTTAACAAATATTGAGCATTTTAAGGCAAAAAATTGTTGAAAAAATTTGCAAATTTTTTTCATTACCAAAATGTTCGAAAACCGCTCGAATGATTTTGTTTTTGTTTTCTTTAGTCAAAAATTCAACAGTTTTCCTTTCGTTTGGTATATGGGAAGTATTGGTTGATATCTTCTATATATGTTTATTTTATTCAAATATATGGGCATAAATGATTTTCCATACAAAATCACCTCGTCATCATTTTGCAAACACGTGCATATGTTGGAAGTGTGGGAAAAAGTATGTATGCGTATGTAATGCGGCTTTTGATCGCAGCGTATGTACATATGTAAATGGATATATACGTACATATGAAAGTTTCAGTTAATGTGGATCTGTTTGGTTTTGTTATCGATATTTTTATCGATTTTGTTATCGATTTTGTAATCGATTCTGTTATTGATTTTATTATTGATTATTTATCGGTTTTGTTATCGATATTTTTCTTGATTGTTTTAACAATTTTGCTATCGATATTGTTATCGCTTTTGTTTCGATATTTTTGTCGCTTTTGTCATCAATATTTTTATCGATTTTTCTATAGATATTGTTATCGCTTTTGTTGTCGGTATTTTTATCGGTTTTTTTACCGATTTTGCTATCGATATTGCCATCGCTTTTGTTATCGATAGTTTTATCGATTTTTTTATCGAATTTATTACCGATTTTGTAATGGATTTTTTGATAGATTTTGTTATCAATTTTGTTATTGACTTTGGAATCGATTTTGTTATCGATTTTGTAATCGATTTTTCGATAGATTTTGTAATCGATTTTTTATCAATTTTGTAATCGATTTAGTTAATGATTTTGTTATCGATATTTTTATCGATTTTGTTATCGCTTTTGTTATCGATATTTTTTTCTTAGTTTGTGCTTTCGTTTTTGACTTGGATATGCTCTTAACCATACCACGTATTCTACGTTTAAATTTAGCGGGTGTATCTCCGATACAGCCTGCAGACCAAGACGAAGGCGCTGGACTGTTCCTTTTTTTTGATTGCTTTTTCATTGTTTGGCACACAGCTTATTTTATGGTTTGAAGTAGCCTCTGGTCTTAAGTTTTATTTTGGCGTGCATACATCATTTAAGTACTCATACATACTTGTTTATTAGATCGTCATTAGATAGGCTATTCTGTTTTGATTACGAAAATTAATAATTTGTCGGTGGTAATAGTGGCATAATTTTGGATGAACAAACGATTGCAAGAAAATAAATAGGGACGCGACATTTTAACAAGCATTGGCTAATTTTATTTTGTTTATTTAATATTTATTATTTTTTTTTATGAAAGTATAGCAGGTTATCTAGCAAAACCTATGTAAGTCCGAATTTCAAATTCCAAATAATAGAAAAATGGGAAAATTCTACAGTTTCATTAAAATTCCAAACTTTTTATAGAGAATTTTCAAATGTTTGGAATTTTTTTCTTTTCTTTAAAAAAAACAAAAAGAAATGTTCGAAAATTGTCTTCTATTTTACTTTAATTTTTATGTTTTGTACTATAATAAATCTAAGACCTTAAAATAAATGAAATTAAAATTAAATGGGAGAACAGGCGTGACTAAATCAAAAAGCAAACAAATTTCCAGCAATTTGAAAGTTTGAAGCTCGGACTTATATAAAAAAGAACTCACATTAAATATCCAAAATAAAAGCAGCCAAAACTTGTTAAAAAGTCGCGTTCCTACTTATTTACCCGCTACTGTACATATATAAGGATAACACCAGACAATCAGCGCTATACGGGAAAATTTGTGTATTCAAAAGCTTGAAAGTTAAGACTGGAAATAATTTTGTGGTAAATTTCCAAGCAGTGGTTTACGTTCATATCTTCTTCTTGACGTCGATCTCCGCCCAGTGCTGTTGAATTGGCGATGAAAACGAACTATCTTTGGCAATGTCATTAAAATGGTATTGCATTGAGGTGTGCTCAGACGAAGTAGCGTGTTCAGACTTATTTCTTTCTCTACCGGTGCAGCTGTTATTGGTGGCACGGTTTCTTTTCTGAGATTCGGCATCCCTTTTGACTGGTCAGATGGTTTGGCGGTTGCCGAATGCTTCTCCTTTGTATTGCTCAATCAACTGTATTAGCATTCTGCTCCCTTCAATACATATGAGCCGCCTCACCTGGAGTCGTACTGCTGGATGTTTTGTCCGGTGTTTGGTAGCGGCTTTACCAGATTTGACTCAGGGACTCCTTAAGCTTCTTTTTGGAGTCGTTCGGAGGGGCCGCGCTCATGTCTACCCTAGCTGCCGTTGTGCTGTGGTGGTGCTTGCGGCTCTTAGGAATGCGTTGTTACGTATTTAAGTGGGCCCAACCAAGCGCAGAGTAATTACAGTTCAAAAAATACTTCGACCCAAAACTATTTTGGTACTCAACTGATTTTGAACAGCTAAGCATATGCGAGTCAACACGAGGTAGTACATAGTTAATGAATGGCGATCGATTTAAGTTCAGTTCGTTTTTTGAAGAGTCAATGCTTGCTGCAGCGTGGCTGTCGTAAGCCAAAGTGAGCCAACTGAGCTATGTAGATACCGAGTGCACACTCCTGCTGCACAGTTCTTATTTGTGCCACTCTGACGGTTTCACTTTTCTAGTTCATCTTTGAAATAAATCTCATTTAAAATCATAGTTTAATTAAAAAAAAAATTATATTTGCCTATGAATTACCTAAGACTTAGATTTGGATTAAAAATTACATTTATGTATTTCATTGCTATACACAGGGCTTTGACTCAAACTTTTTGCTTTGCCTGATATTCATACACTTCTTAAAACAAACTAGCAATCTTGATTGAATGAGAAAACCAGCTGTAACTACCAACCAAAATATAATCCTTTGAACCTTTGACCAAACAAAAAATGCAATTTCTGCTTTTGGCAATTTTGAAACTGTCGCCGAAAAATGGCTAAATTCATACCTACATACCTATGTACACAAGAATGTGCTTGCAGCAACACACATACTCAAAGTCACGCTAATAAAAGCCAACCACACACCTTTGGGACTGCATGCCACTGATATTGAGTGCAACCGGCAAGCGCGCTTAGGGTGACGCCAAAAGCCGCGTGAAAGTGAAAATCTTTTGTAAAGATTTTTTACTTTTATTTATTTATTTTTTTGACAATTTCAGCAACGCCCGCCTGCCAAACATCACAGCTGTAAGCATAATTTAAGGCACTCTAACATATGAACTGCAAATAGCTGGGGTTGGCTACCACAGCGCTCGTGGTATAGATGAAGCAATAAGCCGACACATCTGCAGGTAATTTGGAAAGCATCAAAAGGGGGTCACCAGAAGTGCAAATATTAGCAAATGCAGCTGCAGCTGCCGCCACGGCTCTCATTGACTGTTATGATGTGAAAAATGCGCCACATTGCTAAAACTTATTGCGCTTTGGGGGCCATTGCTTGTGCAAACATATGATGCATAACGCCTAAAAGTATGCCAAGGGGGCGAATGAAGACAAGCGAGTCGTAAACAAGACAAATAAGCAAATATGAGCCGGTGAATTGGTGATTTGTTGAACTAAAAACTAAGCGCTAGGGGCCTAGGGCTGAGAGCTGCTAGCTCGCGCCTTGTACACCTTTTCATTGGAGTGGGTGGCGGGTAGGAAAAAGGTAGAAAAAATGATAACCATGTTGCATATTTTCGGGAGCGCTGAAGCATTATTTTTCCAATCTTTACGTGTGAAAATTTTTTTCTATCTTTTGCAAATATTCTGGCGAATGAAAAATCGCATTTAAAATGCAATTTGATTTTTTCTGTTCTTATATTTTGTTTCTTTGTTTGTTGTGTGACTTAGTGTTGATTTAGTTTCGTATTTGCAATTAAAGTACAATGAAGGTTGCTAGAGCGTACGAGCAGTTATTTGGAAAATGCAATTGCAATTATTCGCTGAAATTTTTTTCCTGTAGCACATGCGATATCACATATAAACCCAGGATTTGAGTTTTTCGCTCGGACATATGGTAGCGAAATTCTTTTCTCTCACCTCAATATTTTGAGATTTCGCTTGCTTGATTTCGCTTAGCAATTTGCGTCATCATAACTATGCACCACTGGAAAGTGGTTTAAGTTATCCCAGCATGAAACGTACTATGCCTATTTCATGGCTTTCAAAATTTTCGGTGCAAATGGAACTAACAGGAAAACTGCTGTTAATTTTGGTTTTATTTCCATCGGTCTAAGCTCCAGCAATAATAATAATAACATCTTAGCACTTACACTTTGGCAGAGCTCTTTCTCCCATTTGTGGCGTGCATTCTGCTGTTATAAGACGAATGGAGGGGCCTTAAATTTTACGCCACCTCCGAACGACCTGTCCTTAGCGCGAATAACCCTGGACTGTTTTGTAAATATATTTAGCTAATTTTTTACAGGAAAGAAATGTAAAAAGGACATTGATAAATGTCCCGGATCGTGGAATATGTCCTGCTGCCATATGGTAACGCGAGAGCTGATATGATACAGGTTGTTTTGCGTTAAATTCAAAATTCATATTTTTTTGTGTTTTTTACCAGAGTAAAAATTTTAAAGGCCATTATAATGATGGCCTGGCGAGCTTTTACAGCTACCCGCAAACCTGGTGAGCAGGTACGCCGTTTTTCATGGTGCCGAATGTCGAATGGTCTATCTTCTTAGCCAATAGGTTTTCTCTACGATTATTTACCAGGCCTGAGTTCCAAAGATGGTGGTGCGCGCTAGAGTCACATATCATCATACGGTTATCACCCCTGAAGAGCGCACTTATATCAGGATGATACCCTGCCATACAACTGGGGACTGAGTGTATATAAATGTTAAGTATTTCGAGGTGACATTCCAAGGTGGAGTTTCAGGTGGTGGTGGTGTTCCGAAAAACGATTGGTGTGGCTCAGGAAAACATCGGGTGAATCCGATACCGGCTTTCATAGGAATAGAGTACCACCATAACCATCATCACTTGCATCACCTTCCCAACTGCTAATGTCTTCTTCTGGTGGCTCGATTAACACACTAACAAACCGCTTATTAAGTTAATTTTGTTCCTCTGAACAATACTCTTCTAGGTTGTCTAAGATATTTTTCAGCGATAGATTACTATACAAATTAGCGATAGATTACTATACAAATTACTAATTAAAAAAAAATTTTAATATGCAAAACGCAAACTTTTTTTCATATACTTCTTTTCTTTTCATGAATTTCGACTTAAAGCCTTTTCCAAACGATGCAATTCGATAATGATTTTGATTTCTATAATTAAATTGTAGGTACTTACTCTTTAGTCGGCTAATTTTTTGCAGTTTTTCATGTTTTTTTAAGTCACTTTATTTTGCGAAGTGAACACTTCGAAAGCTTTGACTCCAAATCCATGTTCCATGAAACATGTCTTAGCACCAGTATTTCAGCGTCATTACGACAAATACGCGCTTCCATATCTTGCTTCTTTCAGTTTTTACAGACTTTCAAAAGGGGTCATATAGCAATTCCAGGGTTATTCGGGCCATCATAAGAACACCATTGACAACTTCCACACCTCAAAACGTATCCGCGGGCTAAAAGGGGCATATGATTTAAATTACACCACTTTTGCTAATGTGGCTGTCGTTTGTTGAAGATGGTACGATTTTGCTTCGAGGGTGCTGTCAATTTTGAACGTCCTTGTTTTTCTTGAGAAAATCTGATGTCGATAATTATCGAAAAAATTATAATTTTCATAAAATGTGTGAATTAAAGATTTTCCTCGAGCCCAGCTTAGGAGTTTAGTCCCTTTTAAGAACTTTGACCTGCCTATCTGTGTGAATTACGATGCCAATACAGCTACAGCTGGCCCTAAGTAAGCTTTCAGTAAGTAAAAGAGAAAATGCGAATGCGCTTAGCGAGATTAATTCAGTGCTTAGGGACCAAATTTTGCAATGTCCCTCCGTTTTTCTTAGCTGAGAAGTTCCAAAGGTATATTGGTATTGTTAGTCAGACATCATGCAGCTACATACATAAATATATCCTCTGCATTAGCGACTAGCTTTAAGGCTTCAGTATTTCACAGTCAATTGGATTTCACAGCTCGTAATAATTTTTTCTTGTAACTTTTAAATATAAATATAATATTTTTGCGACCCCGAATATGAAAATGTAGCCTAAGTCCCTTAAAATTTCATTTAAAAGTCTAATAAAAGTTTGATTGTACGTTAACACACTTTTTTTAATCCTAAACTGCGAAAGGGGTCCATAAAAGAAATTGTTTCATACCTTCGCGATATATTTAAGAACTAAATATTTTCGTTTTAAATTCAATTAGAGTGAAATAAAGAAGAGATTTCTATCAGAAAATTGTTAGAGTATAATCAAAAGCTCGATAAAATCTCATACTGGGTATCATCATAACCCACCACTATACACTTTAATCGCATACCACACGGCGTATGAGTAGCGGGTGAAAAAAAAACGCATGCGACTCTTTGAGCGCGCATACCTCACACAACGAATATAAATGTAATGTAAATGTTAAACCGCAAACTCGCACGGCAGCACACAAACACACACACAAAAGCAACGGCATACGGCAGAGAAAGCCGGCGCAGAGAGAGAGCGACACAGATTTACCGTGAAATTGCAGTTTCCTGCCTTATCGCCATAGCCAAAAGCGCTACCGCAAGCGAAAAGCGGCACCAACAACAGCTGTAGCATCAGCGGTTATGGTGGCTGATGCAACAGTTCACAGTGTCATGACGAAAAATATGTATGTATGTATTATGCTTGCATGCGCTGGCATGTCAATTCTTGCTGGCCTTTGCGCCACTGAGTTAATGTAATTGCATGTGTTTCAGTGAGCGTCTATTTATGCAAGTGTATTTGTATGCGGGAGACAACAGCAAGGTACATACATATATAAACTATAAATGCGCATATACATACATACATACCTACCCAATTTAATGCCACATTTGTGGTCCACTCGTATTTTCACTCGCTTCACTTAATATTCTCGAATGGCTTGCTCGACCTGGCTTAAAGCTTGCATCCTGCGCCACTTACATACATATATACAAACGAGCATGTATTATACAAATATTACATGTTCTTTCAACTGGAATAAATTGCAGTTAGAATAAAGATGAGCAGCAGATATGAACAAATACATAGTGGTCAACGGCGAAGAAAAGCAGAAAAGGGTCATAGAGTATTAGAATGTTTTGTGACTACATTTACGTAGCGGTCATAGTACTTTGTACTGGCTTCTTATTACTTCTTTTTCTCCCATTTACTTAGTTTCTGCACAAAGTGGAGCCTGACTTTTTATTTATGTGATTTAATATCTAAGTTGGATTGCAGCTGCAGCAATTTGTAGCTATTTGCCATTTAGCTAGGCAATTATGCCCAGGCAATGTGAGTAAGTAAGTAGGTACATACATATGTAGTTGGCAAGCGAGTACTTAGATTGTGTAATTTCTGAATTTGTTACGTATACGCTATGGTGTGTCCCATATAATTTATAGTGCGATATAATTCATTAGAGAGGTATTCTTTTATCAAAATACATGTGCATAAAGTATTAAATGGGCCTTAAACTTGCACATAAATGTGAGAAGCAAGTATTTTAGCCGGAAAATCAAGTTCGTACTTTGATCATCTTACTGCTATGCCTTGCAAAAGAGAGCTTAATATGTCCTACAGGTAACTAACTAAATATTTAATGCTTTGAAATAACCATATTTTCTGTAGACATTGCCCTAACAAATAATTTTGTTAGACATGTGTTAAGCTACAAACCCATTACCATCGAAATTTCTATACTCCAATGTGGATAGTCAGAGCACGTATAAGCACCAGGTCTACTTATTCATGTGAACATATACATATTTTGTATGTGCACATGTACGTATCTACCTACATATGTACTCCAACAAATATCAACTGCTCAGCAGCCACAATTTAGAGGTGAAAACTATCGCTGGCTTACAGCTTTAGTGTCATCGTAAGCTTTGCTCGCGAATATGTCAACTCACTGCTTGGCTGCATTAATACCTACTGCCACGATACTAGTACAGTATATCGGCTTGTTGGCACTTTGGCTAGGCTAGGCGCTTCGATCGGCAGAAACGGTCTCATTAATTATACAGAGGCCGCATAGTGATGACCACGGTGTACTGAGTCATGTATTCTGACACAGAAAATCAGCACCCAACCACATGTGCATTCATATAAACCAGTAATACTTATGTACGTATATTCATTTATATATGCATAGATATGAGCAGCAAGAAATAATACATTTTTTTATCCGTATAGACTATATGGAAGTCCTATTCACGGCAAAATCTAGCACAAAGCCAAGGTAACTAACAGGGCAATTCTGGAAACTGTCTTTCAACTCAGCGCAGTCTTTCGAAAGGCAAACGAAATTTCATTGCAGAAATATACTCGGAGGTTTGCCATTGCCTGGCGAGCGGCGACTGCTGTTAAGAAATAACATTTTTTCTTACTTTTTTTGCGACGTTGCTTTGAGCGCTACACCGCAGCGGCCGCTAAAAGAATCACATCTAAAAATTAAATTAAAAAAAGAGAACAATTAAACCAAACTGGAAAAAATCCGAACCCAAAAATAAAAATTAATTTAAAAAAATTTAAAGACTAAAATAAAAAATATATTTCACTTTTTAAAACAACAAAAACTAATTATTAAAAGACAATTAAATACACAAAATAAAAACAAATTAAATTAATAGAAACAGAAAAAATTTAATAAAATAGGCTTCTAAAAATTAAATTAATTTAAGAAAAAAATTTATTTTTGAAACAATAAAATCTATAAATTAAATAAATAAATAATAATTTGCGTAACGAAAGACTATCTTAGCCAGAATTGCCCTGTAAGACCCGCTGAACTGTTCTCTCCGATTTGCCCCAGGTCTACATAAGCCCTTTTATATGTGTGTGTGCGCCTATTCATTGCCATACCCTTTGGTATTTTCGATAGCTGTCATATGGAATTTATTATCTATTAAAAACTGTCCCTGGCAGTCATAGCTGAAATTCTCGTAAAACTTTTAACGGAAGCTGTAACGCAAAGCTTCCGGGTTGAGTAAGGAGCAACCTACATACATATATGTATGTACATTAGGGTGGTCCAAAATAAGTAAAGTCGGAGTTTTAATGCTCTCACCCCCTAGGATTGTTCTATATCGAAAAAATATACCCATATTTTTTTATTTGAAAACAAAAAATGTTTTCCGATCGAAAAATAATGATTTTCAAGAATTCTATGCAATTTCTATTTGAGCGCTTTGAGCGACCTCTAAATATATTTTGATTTCAAAATGAAAAAGCAGAGATATAATTTTTCTTGGTATAGAACAATCCTAGCGGGTGAGAGCATGCCAATTTCAACTTTACTTTTTCATGTGAATGAATATTTGGACCTCAGAGTATTTGCAATTCTATAAGTTACACTAATACTTTACATAAATATTTTCCACTGTATGAGAAGTAGTCATGTACATACCTAGATACGAGTATACATATGTACGCATGTATGTATATTAGGGTGGTACTTAAAATATCATTATCATATTCTACATACAAAATAAATATATACACGAAGATTTCAAACAAAATTTACTTTCACTTCCAGGGTTTGAAAAAATTCAACAAAATGTTTACTTTGAACAGCTACAACTCAGCGTGGTTACGAAATCATATAAACAAGTTTCAATAATGTGTCAAATTTATCAGATTTCTAGTGAAACTTTTCTCAAACTTTTTCTAAAAAAAACTAATTCTCAAACATTTCTAGCAACCCCTGAAAATGTTTTTAAATTCTGAAATTTTTGTGAATGTCTTTATTTTCTACGCAGAACAAAATAAAGGGAAGCACCATACAAAATCTAGATGTTTATTTTTAATGATATTTAAGATGATATTTTTAAGGATCACTCTAATATGTGTGTTTGTATATTTGCATGTACGAGTGCTGTATCCTTACAGCTAAGACTTCAAATATGTTTGAGTGTACGATTTAAATAATTTCTCCCCCGCTTGGCATTTTTATTTTGTGTTCTTGACCTAGTTTTTGGTTTATAAATACTTTTGAATTAATTTTTTCTTTATATTAACTTGGTAGTAGGAAGACTATGAAGCGGTGGTATGCAGCCTAGACTCCCTTTTATAATACAAATACAAATGAAAACTCAAATTAAAAGGGTTGGTTAACATTTTGTTGGAAACAGGATAACTTAGGAGAAAAATTATTTTAACAAAATGGAAGTTGTAAGTGGCTTGATTTTTTTCGCCAACTTTTCGAGCATACCTGCATATTTTGTAGTTTATATTCAGTAATCAACACGAACTCTTGAGGTTAAATTATTGGTGCCGTAACATAACCATATAAAACAGCTGTTCAACCTACCTTATGGCCAACATTAGTGGTGCCACAACAGATATATAAATAAGATATAAGGGTTAAATTAAAATTTTTCATTTTATTTTAATATTAATATCTTCTGAACTACATACATACCCGATTCGAAAACTTATGATGTCAAAATAAAGACAATTAATTTACCTTTCAGCTAATGTACATAATGTATATGCTTTTTAACCGACTTTAAAAAAAGGAGGAGGTTATCAGATCGTTGGAATATTTTATTTTTTTTTGTTTTATGTATGCCACCGCATAACTTTTAACCGCGTGAACCGATTTCAATAATTATTTTTTTTTATCGGATAGATGGTACCTCAATGGTCGTCCCGTAATTTGGTTTAGAGCCGATCACGGGATCATGAAAAAATTAACGGTACTCCTAAATTTGTATATGAGAATTGAAGTCGTTGTGTTTTATGCTTAAAAATTACTCGAGCAATAAAAATGTCTACAAACACAAGATGCGCTCAACTTTCAAAAGTAATAAAAAATTTTACAAAAGAATTTTAATATAACTAAATTAGTTAATTCCATGATATTTTTGCACTTTTATGTTCATTTTCCTCGATTTCTGGCTTCTGATTTTCGATAGAGATGGCGATTTTGCACGATTGCCTAATTTTTTTAATACTTTAAATTCCGAAAAAAATAACTAACCTTGTATTTTTATCATGTATGTAGCTCATTTTTGTAGAACGGATGCGAAGTTGGCAAATTAAATCCCAAAACCCACCCCTTATTTGCGCTAATGGCTATAGTGAATTATAAACATTAAATGCCAGTTTTGAACCACTGTGCGTCGCTGTTTTGTTACTTTTTTACCAAAATTGGTAATTTGGTAATTTATTTTCTAGTTTGATAATTCTTTGGTTTGATGTTACATGTTAATTACACTACAATAGATCTTCTCCTGGCATAGTTGAATACAGACTCGTTCTGATTCCATACTTGGAAGTGGCTCGTAGAAGTCTTCAAAGGGTTCAACATTTCTTTTCTATTAAAATTGAAGAGTAGTAATGTGCGTTTACTTTTATAGAAAGACTAGGTAAGTTGGAAGTTTGACAGGACAAAAAGTCTTTCAGCATTCATTGGCTATGAATATAGTGTGATCTCCAATAATCTTTTTAAAATTGGCAATTGATATACCTACAATGTCCTTTTCTGGAAGATTGTGGGTGATCGCTTCTTTTTTTGCCAATGCAGTTGCTTAATATTCCTAATATATTCCCGAGGACGATATTACCAGAGTCGTGGGTAAAATTTCCACTTTATTATACCAAAATTGCATACCCAAATATTTTCATAAAATTCAGATTAAAAGTTCGAAATTTTGATTAGAATTTATTGTATTTTTTTAGGTTTTTGTAAAGTTTGAAACTTTGATTTATATGGCTTTGTTTAAGCATGAACAATATCTAGAAAATTAAAAAAAAACGTTACCTGATATACATTGTGAATATATAAAAATAAAATCAACCTATAAACTCTTACTTAAGTCAATATTGTATATTATCTATTAGTTATTGTCTACTATAAATTTATGTACTATTTTTACCTGTTATCTATTTTCTGTTTTCTGTTATTAACTATTTATATCTAGAGTAAACTCTGGTTAGTTTCTTATAGTTCATGTATTGACCATTTTAAGCCATCATTAAACGTGTTCACCCTCGTCCTTTACGCAACAGCCTATTTAGTTGTATTATCACTACCAATTTTCAATATATTTTATTGCTTGTTATGTGATTTTAATGTGTAGACTTGTTTTTGCAATTGTTTTTATTGCTTCTAGTAAAACACGTAGCGGCAACTAATGAACTAGAATTTATTTCCTTAGCACGAATTCAAATAAGTATGTATGCGAATATACATACACTGATACTTAGTACTTGGAAGGCACAGTAAAGGGAACCACACAAAAACAGCTTCCCAAAATCCGGAGCTGCCAGCATCTCTTAACAAATTCCTCTGCAAAGGCATATCCGAAAAAAAACATAAGAGCTTTATCAGCGGCAATTCGTGCCAAAAAAAACCCACAAACGCATATTCCCCAGTGTTTGGTAGCGTCCACAGCAGCAAAAAAAATAAATAAAAATATACATACATATATAAAAAGTACGTGGTTTATTATGTCGCAACATAAAAACAAATGTGTCCCAAATACTCACAATCAAGGAAGAGATTTCAAGCGTATGCATGTGGTTGTTTGGTATACACGTGCACACATGCATACCTACATACATTTATATATGTTTATGTGAGTCATAAGCGGTCGGTAACCGAAACTTCAGCAGCATGCGCCCAAAGTTTTTGCTAAATAGTCACACATCTGCATTTTTATTATCAAAACAGGAAGTTTTGTTTTAATATTTTGTGAAGATGTCTCTACTAGCTAGGCCGACAAATTTATGGCACCATTGAGACGTTTGCATACCATTTCTCTATTTTTGTTGAGAAAATATTTTAATTCATATGAGAGCTACGAGGGGAAGTCGTAAAGCTCGTGTAATAAAAATGGAAGGTTGGCGTTGGTTTATTTTTCCTGCAGAATGAGAGGATGATATACTTATTTTGGAACGATTTACCATAATCTTCGGTCGAACTTTGTTTAGAGATAAATCACAAACAACCGCTTTGGGGGTAGGTGAAGACTAAATTTTTCTCTGAATCAGAAAATGTAAAGCACTCACAAATCAAGTAGTAAACTCGCAATTAACCCGTCAATTTCCATTGTCAGGGTTCTGCAATATTCTTATATTTCTTTCACTTATTCATTACATAATTGTACAAGCAAGTGAAAAATATTGTTATACCCGAGCGCACTTGTGCACAAGGGTATTATAACTTTGTTCACATAACGGTTGNTTGTTACTTTTCATTATGTAAATGACTTTCATTCTAGACGATCTACCCCCGACAATACCTATTTGCATTTTTAGCCTCCCTAAACCAACTATTATTTTGATACATAGATTCATCTATAATATATTCAATATCTTGTTTTGCAAATTGTATTTACCATTTAGATACATCATTTGTGATTTTGGCATCACTAGCTGAACTTTCGATAAAAAAAACACTCAACAACGATGAATTCCACAAAAGTTTGCGATAAAGGTAAAAAATTTCACAACTGACTTGCAACTACAATTGCATGAAAATTATGTACTTTCCATTGATTTGTTAACTTGTTGTCAACAGTGGTAACATGGAAAAAATCATTTTCCTTAAGCTATAGAAAAAGTTTTTAAGAGGTGTCACCTACAGGAGACACTGGGAATTGACGAGTTAACAAACATCTCAGACAGTTAAATCTGGAGAGACCCAAACATGGAGTGTAAAGGGAGTCAAAGTGTTTTTTTGTTATCTTGGGTTTGTTTTTCTTTGTATCAAGTCGTAAGAATATTAATGCCATAGACTGAACAAATTAATTGAATTGCTTTTATTTAGAAAAAATAAGTATGATCTTAAAAGAGGTCGGTATTTTGTGTTCGGTCAACGGAAGCTCATAAGAAAAGAATCAGTCTAGAGCATGAGCCACTTAAAGTAGTAAGGGATTTTATTTTTGGGATTTTTAATTGTGTCGTTATTGCAATTCCACTTGCACCGAGTAGGTGTGATTACAGAGTCGGAATACTGGGTCTATCTCGAGGATGATGAAACGTCGGAGCACATTCTCTCTCACTATCCGGTTTTGGCCAGACAAAGACTGATTTAATCTTCACTGGACGCACGCTTTGTTATAAGGAACTTGTCTAGCAAGCACTTTTAGGATTCATTAGAGAAGCCGAAGACATCTTGGCCACACTGGGTTAGGGACACTCTTTAAGAGATACAAAAGAACTTTTAGTTAGCGGTGTCTCTTGTTCCGGTACAACCAAAAAATTAACTAACTAACGAACTAGCATTCGTATTCGGGGTCGTCCTCGTAATCATCTTCGTGTTTGTTTTCCCATTTGTTGTTGTTGTTCAACAGCAACACAATACAAATTCCCCAAAGGGTTTTTGGGGAATAATGCTGGAGTGGCAATCCCTTGCTAGATATGCATCTGGGTCGTTCCGGTTACGCAGACGCGCCTGCCGTGGGAACGACTTCGCATTCATCTTCGTCACGTTTTGGTCTTCGGGTCCGTGTCCGCGTTGGTCTTCGTATTTGTGTTCGTATTGATATTGGTTTTCATTTTGCCTTGTCTTAGCCTTTGTCTTCGCATTTCTCTCCGGTTTCGTATCCGTCCTTTTCTTTTTCTTAGTCGAAATAATGCTTTTGTGAAGTTATTATGGAATGTATAAAAAAACCTATTATATATTTAAATCAAATAAACCTACTTAGAAGCATATCAAGCAATACTTCCCATATGCCAAGCGAAAGGAAATGGCTTGAATTTTTGATTGGAGAAAACCAACACAAAATCTGCATTTGAGTAAATGAAAAAATTACCGCATATTTTAAACAATTTTTAACCTTAAAGTGCTTGTTTAGAGACCAATTTATATATAGGAATGTTTCTTTTATTCTAAAGAACTTAAATTATGAAAATAAAAACTATAAATATCAACTATAAATAAGAAAACTAAAAATATAATATTTACATTGTTTCTGGCTTTTTATTTTGTTTTTCTTTTTTACTTTATGGGTTTTTTCAATAGAAGAAAGAAAATAAATAAAATTAGGAACATTTCGAAAAATCTCTTCGGACCATCACCGTAGCACGAAAGCAATCCCAAAACACACCACTGAAATTTTTTTCAGCTGTTTTAAGGAGTCCTTTTCAAGAATTTATAGGCACATGGAGGCGTCAGCACGGAGTCTTTGCGGATTATCTGAGAATGCTGTCTGCAAATCCGATATCACTGCCTTAAGAAGTGCTATAGGTATACTTATTTTGTATGTATGGAAAAGGTCCATTTCTCCGGCGGAATTGCTCATTTTGGACTTCACACTAGGCTTCAGGGCACCGCACAGAAAGTCCTCAACATACACCCTGCGGACTTCGCTGGTTTGCTGGGATAAATTTTTGGGAAGGAGCATATCGGTACCTTAATATAAAAAGGCCTTCTTCTTTGCAGAGAAGTTATGAAACTTTGTAAAAACTAAAGCTTTTCAGTTACGAAATTCTTCTTTTTTTTCGTAGGAGAGGGAAATGCTTTATGCACTGGCCGGGGGCGCTAGTCTCTATACTACCTTCCCCGAGTGTGGGACTCCCACCGAAGCGTGTTGGGCTACCCACTAAAACCCAAACTCCCACCGCCCGCGCAAGAATCCCGCATCTGGCACCGCAATTCTGCATGTCTTCAGATGCAGGAGCGCGCTGTTAGAGCCTTGGGGCTGCTCTTTTGTAGGGGCGTTTCATTCGGGTGTCCTCAGTAGACAACCGTCCTCTCGTTTGCAGCGGAGTACGAATTTCACGTATCTCGCAACTGCTTCCCACTTT
Source organism: Rhagoletis zephyria (assembly GCF_001687245.7). Classification (NCBI taxonomy): domain Eukaryota; kingdom Metazoa; phylum Arthropoda; class Insecta; order Diptera; family Tephritidae; genus Rhagoletis; species Rhagoletis zephyria. The sequence continues at coordinate 7,329 of NW_016164885.1, read as the reverse complement.
TCTGCGCTGGAAATCATTATCCCAACTATGTTGTCCGGAGTAATGTCTCCGTGTCTTTCTTCCAACATTCTGCGCGAAATCAAGAAGTGTTCGCAGGTGAAGAATGTGTGGTACACGTTATCTTCGACGTTTCCACAGTAGTGACAGAACGGTGAGTCCACCCTTCCCATTCTATGAAGATATTCTCGGAAGTAACCATGACCGGTTAAGAATTGCGTCAGGTAGAAATCGACTTCCCCATGTGGTCTGTTCAGCCATGTTTGAAGGTCGGCTATCAGGGAGTGTGTCCATCGACCTTTTGTGCTCGCGTTCCAGTTACGAAATTCTTCTTTTAATAGGCGCAGAAACTATTATATTGATGTAGGTGTTATTTTAAGATTATTTTTAGGTCCTTAGTGAGTAATATGTCGACTTTAGTACAAAACAAAATTTCGAAGGAAAATAAGTTATGGCCTTTCTATATTAAGGTAACGACGATATGTGTATATGTATGTATGCGTATATGTATGTATAAAGTATTCGTGTTTTCTTTTTTGCCATTAAATTGTTTTTGAAAATTGCTTTTCCCATTAACGCTTTTAACACATCACGACGTCATATGCACTTCAAATCACCACATGTCTTTAATGATTTTTATTACATTTCCGGCATTAGCCGTCTCACTGCAATCAATGCTTCGCGGTAAATGCATTTCAAATAGATGCCAAATAAATATCCATTCCTTTTATATATGTAGTAATTTGAAAGGAGATTGATTTGCGAGTAAGCGATATATGTATACATGCATACATACATACAGATGTACATACATACGTTTCTGCCAACAAACGTATGTACATTTATGAGCCTCTTTGCTAACATAAAAGTAAAGGTGCAAACGCGGCACGCAATAGCTCAAGCACGAATACGATTTACGTAAATTTTTCCTGAACTGATGCAAAAGTACTCATATTCATGCATATTTATATATGTAAATATTATATGTATATTGTTTGAAAAGTAATTCCGAAAGGAAAGTTTTAGTATTTTTGCCGTCCTATTATATCTGACTTTTGGTAGTCAATCAAAAGCTTACATACAATTCTGATAAATCACGACCATCCGGCGAACATTTTGTACAAGTATTGCCATAAAATAAGTTGTCGAAAGCCAATTACGTAAATAAATCAAATAACTTTTTTGATATTGAATTTCGAAGTTTGGCAGCCACAAATCAAATTATTTTCTAGGACATGAAATGGGAGAACGTATATTTTAAATGTCTATTTTTAAAGCATACTTTTTTCGTGATAAAATCAGAAACCAATTTCATTGATACAACAAGCACAATAAATCAATAAGGGCGGCATTCACAGCGCGCATTTAACTACTCACTAGAGTTTTACTACCGTTTTTATATTCACGTCACTAAATTAGCCAGAGTTTAAAACCTGCGTGCCTCTGAAGTTAAAAATTGGTTAAATTTAATTTTTTTTTGGCTAACGAATTCGCATTTGTATTACGTTTAATTTAACCATGGTTTAGCTGGGCGTTTTAAATTCTGGCCCAAGTAAAACAAAAAAATTTCAATCAATCGAAGTATAAATTTCCGAAAAATAAATCTAAAACCTTTTCTTGTAGCGTAGGCAGATGGTAACGTTAATCCGGATTAAGCGACGCAGTTGATCTGATCAAAATTGTACCCTAACTGACGGCTGTATTGTGGATTAAGGGATCCGCCAGGTTCTGAGTCCGAATTCCATAGATAGCAACTTTTTTTCAATCTTTAAAATCCTTCAATCGCTAATTTTATTTATTTTTAATGAAATTAAAATTGATTCTCGGAATCGCGATCGAACCTGGATACCACTGAGTTGTAGTTCATACAATAGTTCTAACTACTCGGCTACCTCGGACGCCATGCTTTGTTAACTTACTTGTTTGCTCAGAGAACGTAGAATACAGAGAACATGAAAAAATAGTCTGTGCCTCTGTTCCGTCAGTGATAGTGCTTTCGCCATACTAATTCAAATAAGTTGTTATTCAATTTCAATTGAATACCGATATGCCTCATAAAATCGTACCGGCGCCTCCACAAGGCGGGCGCGATCCACTCTCGCACTTTCGTACGGGATGGCACCTCCGAGACCGGAATAATCTCAAGTCGTGCGCTGGTCCAAAGTTCATCTTCGTTGCGGTCGCAGGTTTTTAGGACGTCGATTGGCTACTTGTTACCGCATCCAACAACTTTGACTGCCTTCCGCCACTTGGCATCATCAAACCTAACAATGTTTTGTTGTTGGTACGCTGGATCTTCTCTTCCATGAGCCACAATTTGTCCATTGGAATCTTACGTTCCGGGTGGTTCAGGTCTATGATTGTCACATGGAGCTCCGGCGGCGAGCATTAGGTCCACCGTCGGCACCTTGAATGTTAGTGACTGCGACTGCTACCGCCCTCAGAGGTGGGTTTGGTTACCACAGCTCCTTTTTTGATACTAGTGGCCTTTTCAGTGTCAGCCACCTCATTTCCTCACGGAGTGGCTCATACTTCTGTACAGTATAGGCGTGCTTCTTCTGAAGAGCCTTGTCTCTTGGCGTCAGAGTGGCGGAGTCTTGCAGTTTCTGGTGGAATTTATGAGTGTTTTTGTACCCCATCTTCCTCTTACGCTCCTTGTCTTTCTCGTTATAGCTTTTGGCAAGACCTTGAGGCACCTTAACACCTTCGATTGTAGCCGATCGCAACGAATCGTCCGATCCCAAACTGAGCTTACTGAGCAGATGGGAGTCCACCCAATTGCGATTCTCCTCATCCTGCGAGTGCAGCAGTGAGTGAATTTGGCGATCCTCGGAGGTCGACTCGGCACTTTCAGATTGGCACCTCTGCTGCTTAGCCAATCGTTTTCCCATAATATAGCTCGCCTATCATTCAAGCTCGGGGCAGACACTTAAATGGGCAACGGTTCCACTTCGACCGCTGGAGCCTGTTGTCACCACTCCAACGATAGGGCCTCTGGAGGTTTTAGCATCCTCTTTTGCCAGATACTGCATTTTATACCTTCCGTGAGGTGAAATTGCCAATATGGGACAGACGCTTCTGGATTTTGTCGGTGCGTTTTCGCGAAGATTGGGGTCCCGTACGTTAATGTCTACACGTCAGAAACTTCGTGTCATGCTGAGCGTTCATCAGAATGCGTCTCGTTTAGCCCGAGTTCACTCCACCTACGGGAACTCAGCCTTGAGCAAGGGTATACCGCCACGCGACTGTAGACAGGGACCACTAAGCCTTGATGGGCAGTTAGCAAGATTTACGTTCGCGAAGGATATGTTGTAGATTCACTTCACTCTCCCTTTAGATTTCCAAAAAATCAACAAAGTTTATTCAAAATTTCGAGCTTTCAAAATAGGTTCCTTAGAAAAAATTTTATGTAAGCAGTTTTGTAGCCCATTTAATTTTATAAAAAGCAAGTTTGAAGTCTGTGTAAATAAATTTTGGATCATACTTTGTATGGGAAAAATTCTTAACACCGTCAACAAAAAAAAAACTGCCTACGCCAAGTCCTTGCTACTTGCGCTTTAATATTTAGTGAGTTGCAAAACTGCGCACCACCATTTTTTCTCACTATTCTGTTAAAGAGGTTTGAATTTTTCATGCAACTTTGTTGAAATCTGCCGCAATGCCTTAATTTACAAGCTAATATTTTTTAGCTTTCTTTGTATGTATGTTCCTTTGGGTCAAATCTTGCAATAAATGGTTAACCACCTTCCAGATCAGCAAGAGACTTCAAACTTCAAATCAGCTCAAAACCCAAGGACGGTTAGTTGGGCGAGTTTTAGGGAAATTCTCATTATTAAGATATACAAAATGCCTTAGTGTTCTGCTCTCCACTAGTTTCTGCATAAAGTATGACTTTTTACTTTGCAACCCGTTTTGCTTTTTAATGCTATTTTTGCATTGGCTAATGCTCGATAGGTTTAAATAAACACTTCATATAAAATATATGTATGTAACTATTACATATGAATTTTAGCTATACTTTTAGCTGAATAAGCTAGCTGAGTTTATGGCAATGACAGCCGCAGCCGCTAAACAGGAAGTGAATTCTAAGCATGTAAGAAATAACATGTGCAAATAGATGTATGTATATATTTTGTCATATAAAATAATTTTTTTTTTACAACGCCACAACAACCGAAACGGTGTACGCCTTGTGTAGCAGCGACGATGCAGTCAATTTCATTCAACAAAGGGAAGCCAAATATGCGGAATTCGTACCAGCCTTGTTACTATGTGTGACATTTTTTTTTGTCAAAATATTGTATGTAAATAGAGACAAATAGCTAAATATTTATACATACTTACATATGCGCTCGTATTATAAATACAATAGGGGTATTCTCCAAATCTTGCAAAGCCGTTGCACGTAGCACGGATTGCACGGATTGCATAACTTGCAAACACACAACAACAAAATATATGGGAAACACCATTTCCTATCGCTGCAAAATATGCAACATCGAAACCCATGTATATATTTTGCAAAAAGGCATAGCAAAATAAATGCGTCCCTGTGCTAGTTGTTTTGTTGTTGGAATTGCTACATATTTCTCTCAATCCTCTCATCTCGCTCACTTAATTTTTTTGCTGGATCTTGTTATTGTATTAGATACAGAATTTCGCTGGTTGCTACCTATGCATGTTACCACTTTGCAATAGGGTGCTCTCGTACTCTTCCAAATTTGGAATAGTATTTTTGCATTTCGTGCAATCCTTACATCGTGCAAGACTTCGAGAATACCCCTATTAAATAAAATCAGAGCGTGTGAAATTATTTGTGCAACTTTTTGCATTTACTTATTGTTGTTGTATCTAAAGAGCATCAACGAGTGCCAGCTAATTCAGTATGTCATTAGCCATTTGTCAGGCGTATGTATGTACATATGTATATATGTAATACAAGGAATGCAGATATGCAAATGTATTCGCATACATATTAGGGGTATTCTCTGAGTCTTGCAAAGCCCTTGCACGGTGCACGGATTGCACGGTTTGCAAAGCTGTCCCATACGAAAACCGGTTTTTACCGTGCAATCCGTGCAATCTGTGCACCATGCAAGGGCTTTGCAAGACTCAGAGAATACCTCTGTTGTATGATTATACAGCATTGTAGATATTTGTATTTATGTATATAACTATATATTTGCATGTAAATACAATCTGCTTCCTATATGCGCCAAACTTGTGAGATGAGCTCGCTGCCACGAAATTTATTCATTTTTCCTTAATTTTTTGCTTTTCTTTTTTTTTGGTTACATTTTTTGTTGTCAAAGGAATTTCTACCACCCTCAGGCCAACATTGCAGAACGTTGAATGTCACAGTCAACAATGCCATTTGCTTGTCAGTTATTTGTACATTCTTGTAGTTATTTAGCTTTTCGATGCACTACTAGGGGGCACATACATAGTATGTACAAATGTATACATATGTATATGTAAGTAAATGTACGCCCGCAGAAAATTCTTTGGAAAACTTAGTGTACTCCCTCTAGTGGATTCGTATGAATAAATAAGTAATTTATATGCTACAGAATTTTTATGGATTACATATAGTCTGCAATTTTATCTGGAGGTACATACATAAGTATTATTCGGGGAGGATAGATCACACAGTTAAGATCATACAAAGAGAGATAAGAGGCTTACTGCTCAAGGAAAAACTTGATGTTAATCGTCTTTTTTATCGTCATTTTTATTGACAAGTTTTTTGCGCTTTTTTTCGGAGTTAGATATCGTTGTTAATATTTGTATTTCTTTCATTATCGATTGTTTTAGCATTACCGAAATTTTTATTTATTTTTACGATAGCTATAGTTATGGTAATTCATATCGATGTTAGTTAGTTTCACTGTATGTTGTGTTATCGATATTTTTAAAACTTAAGTTATCGATATATTTCTGATGGCTACTGTTACAACAATTTTTACTTTTAACTTGTATGTTATCATTAGTATTATCGACATATATAGGTATCGTTATTGCATTGATATCGGCACCATAATATTTTTTTAGATATCGTTATGAATATTTTTATTATTTTCATATTGCATTATATTTTTCTGAAATCTTTCATAGTGGTAATCGTTCTTTATCGCTATCATTTTCGACGCGTTTAATTGTATCGATATTGCTTGCCTCATTTCTTGCCGCTATCGTTCTCCATATATATTTATNATATCGCTTTCGTTTGCATATTGTTATCGATCTTTTTATAACTGTCTCTCTGGAAATTATTATTTTTTATTGGTTTTATGATCAATAGTTATCGTTACCAATTTCGTTATCTTTCATTTCATCCATAATGGTAGCCTCAATTTTAGCTCTTATATAGATATATTTCTTATTATCTAAATGCTTATTTTTTATTGTGTTTATTGCATTTTCAATGTTATCGGATCCGATAAACTTTGTTAGATACCGTTATCGATATTTGTTTAACTGTCGTTATCGATTTTTGTTTTGGATACTAATACAATAATCGCTATGGCTATCAATTTCGACTGTTACTAATATTGTTATCGTAATCGCTGCCGACGGTACCATTCTCTCATTATCAACGTCGCGATCGTCATTTGTGGCGTTTTCAGTATACATATTTAATTATGAAGAAAAGAGCCAGTGCAAGTATTTTTCGGTGTGTCATTTTTCCTAGAGGCTATCTTGGTTGCAGAGAGTATACCGCTATTTTTACATAAATATTTATTGTGTATATTGGCAAATTGCAGTTAATTCATATACATTTACACTTGCCATGCGATTGCCAATCGCTTTATTTGCTATGCAAAATACTTATTCCTCCCTTTTTGTGGATGCTGCAACGCAACTGCATTCTCATTGCAATTGCTGGCACGACGCCTACCATTCACCTCAATTTATCATGCACATACATACATACATATGTATATATTTGTTTACTCGTACAAATGTAAGCATGTTAAGTACATATCTACTTGTAAATATAAGCTGAGACACTGGCTTCTATGCTTCTAAAATATAGAACTTACATACACATATATGTACGTTTTATGTATATATGCCATGAATATTTTCCCGTACTAATCAATGATAATTTGACTTGCACTGAATGGCAAATACTTTGGATTTCTTAATGAAATCACATTTGCCCTAAAATGTTTGGTTTTTTTTTTGTGAAAAAGCTATTTGGAGTTAGGGCTGCTCAAATAGTCATACGCTGAAAAAAAAGATCAACCGAAAACTGGTAAATACTACCAAAGTTAAACTTAAAAAGGAATCAATATGATTTGTGTTTAATATTACAATTCCATGTGTGAT
>NW_016164884.1:0-29675 GCF_001687245.7 Rhagoletis zephyria | reverse complement strand
TTTTTTCGCACATTTGATTGTTCACATGCGCATACCTACAAACATACCATCATATGTATGTATGTATGTTCGTCTCTATAAATTTTTTTACCTGTGAATTTTGAATGAAATCGCGCGTATGTTAATTTCAATGCCGTTAAAACTGGTTGTATACTTTGGCTAAGAGCAGTCAGCAAGCCAAACAACCAAGCTGTCTAAGTACGGGTACATGCAAGCGCTTCGACGAAGCATTTTATTTAATTTTTTATGTTTTTTTTTGCCAAATTGAAGGGTAACATTCAGAGCTCGCTTTTTTGGCCTTTGATGTGAAAGATTGGCGAAATTCGCAAATGAATGAAGACGTGAGTTCAACGTACAAGGTTTCTTCAAACTCATGTGGCTACATTCCATGTACTGACTCATGCATTTCACGAAAGTAAAATTGTATTTATTAATTAATAACTATGTTTGCAGTCTTAAAGAAAGCTATTCGAAAGTCAAATGTACGCCATGCTGAGTTTAAATCTTTAATTAACATTAAAATATAGTTCAAAGAAAGGTATGTATGTAATTGAATTTGCGAAAAAGAGAGATTTCATTTGATTTTCGAATTGCCTTAGAGTACTTACATATAAACATATGTACGTAGATATAATTAAGTAAGCTTCGTCGTTAAGTTTACACATAATTCATTTTGTATGACCATATATTCAATATGACCATCTTATTTTATTTTATTTTAAATTATAACTATTTCACGTAGCCGTAAGTATATACATATGTAAACCTGCATTTTTAATAGCATCATAGTAACGTTTTTGTAAATGTTTTAACAACCTGAGTTCCACTCTATCTGTTGTACTATAAAAGATTCAAAATCTTACTGTACTAATTTTCTGGTTCAATAAATGAAATGAAACGAAAAGGAATCAACGTGATTTTTGGTTAATATTAACAATGCCTTGGTTGATATTTTCAACAATGATTTGGTAATACATATTAACCACAATTTTGTTTACATTTACCAAACTATTGGTTGACGATTTTTCGTTAGAATAAGTTTTTGTTCTGCACTTCACAGATCCTTTTTCATAATTCGGAGATACAAAAGAAAAATGTTCTCAAATGTTCAACTTTAATCACATTTCTTACGATCGGCTTATTGATCATGAAAAAATCAAACCATAACTTGGTTGAAAAAAACCATTGGCTTTTGGCTCAGTGTACTTAGGGCACTTAGGGCCAGTTTTTCAGTGCACAGCCGTGGTTTAAACTCAGTTTAAATGCCCGATCTGGCTGGTTTAAACTAAGATCAGCCAATCAAATGTCAGCCAGCTGTTCAATATAAACTTAGTTTACTTAAACTAAGAGTCTATACAATTATAAGTGTGTTTTTCTTTGCAGAACTAAATCCCCACGTGAAACAATTAAAAAAAAGTGTTTTTAGTAGCGGCCACCCCTGGCCGGCAATAGCAAATCTCCGACTGTAATTTTGGTATGAAAAGGCTTCTCATAAAAACCATCTCTGCCGGTTAGTTGGCGGCGTACAACTGCCACAAATTCGAAGAGAAGATAGGCCAAACTGGGAAAATTGAGTGAAGTGTCGTAAGTTTTTTCTATGGTATCTTTCTGATTGAGGTGTCTATCCGGCTATAACTAAAACGTGTCATGTAAAGCTATGAAAAAGAAACGCTCATCTCTCCAATTTCGCGTGTTTTTTGACATCCCCTCCTAAATAAGTAATCTAGGCGACAACGGCCTAGAACATCGTTTTTTGTTCAAATCTGCCCACGACTCTCGGAGATCTTCCTAGTTCGGTGGTGACTAAAATAAAACAGCTTAAAGATTTAAGCCTAAAATCACTTCCTTCCAAAATTTAAACTCGCAACGCTTGCATACAGAACTCCATACAATTTTTCTACATAAATTCTATTATTTGCTGTTGTCGCATAAATTGCAGAGAATTTTAAACGAAATTTATCATGCCTTGGCAAAGTTGAAAAAGTGGCATTTATTACAGTTTATTTGTGTTAATATAATGCAAGCAGCCAGACCAAATGATAAATGTAGTGTTAATTTTTGTAACAAAAGTAGCGGCGGCAACAAAAACGCAAAACAAAACAAAAAAAACTGCATGGAAGGTGTTAATGACATTTAATGAGTGCGCCGCCGCCAGTTTACATTATAACAATAACAACAGTCACAATATTGCAATGCATGCTAGCAACAGGTCGTTCGTTGCCGTAAGTGAGCTACATACATACTACTATTTAAATAGATAAACGTCGCCTCACTGACAATTCGTGACACATGACAATTGTCAAATCAGTGGTTTTGTGTTTTTTGTTGTTGGTAGTTTACACTACCAAATGATGCAACTAAATATTTATGTACAAATATACATATGTATGAATGTAATTAGGTACTCTCAATTGGCAGGTGGGTGTGTATAGGAATTGTGGGTAGACGTTGTAAAAATGTGCATATGTATGTGTGTGTGAATGTTTGTATGAGTATAGGCGCCCTGCAAAAATTGGGACTAGGTTAAATACTAGTACGGGACCACACTACCTTGTAACCAACACTAGTAACGAAAATGGTCCAAGTATATGGAGAAAATATGGTAACATTAACATTGCGATGTCATTGGACCTGACCACCTCTGGTCCAACGCTGCATAACATGGGACCACTGCTGGTCCACCCCTGCATAACATGGGACCACCTAGACAACTACTCCTTTTGGATCATGGCATATTCGGCAGCCGAATCATGTTGCCGATGGGGCACGAATAGGTGGATCTCAACACATATATCGGTTTTTTACGTTTGAAGTGGTCCAGGTAAGCATAACAAGTTACTAGTATGCAACCTGGCCCTTTTGCACATACTTTAAAACTACGACCCAGTGGACCACCTGGTCCTCAAATTTTTGCAGGGCGTGCAATTAAGTAGTAGTAGCAATTTTTTTTATGCACCCGAGCACACTTGTGCACAAGGGTATTATAACTTTGTTCGAATGGAACAATTTTTCCATTTTCTGTGCCATAAAAATTCGTGCGTTAAGTCTTTCGTTGACTTTATTTGCATATTTATTTGTCAGTTTTCTTTTTTTAATAATTTTAATATTCAAACACTTCAAACTAATGCAGCTCTACGGCAAAAATTTTATTCTCGCTTCCATTCTTCGAAAAATAGTTCAGAGGAGATTTGTTCCCGTTTCGTTCTCTGCCAGAAAGTTCTTGAGAATGTAGTTCCCAAATTATTTTTCGAAAGAAAGTTGCTTTGACGTTTGTTTCCGTTTTGTTCTTTGCCAAAACGCTCCGGAGACTTTTGTTCTTCTAGAAATGTTCCTGAAAGTATTGTTCGCATTTTTTTTCATTAGGAACCTGCCACTGGGTTTTGTTCTTATATATTTCCCATTGAGAACGTTCGCGACAATTTTGTTCTCATCTCGGTTTTGATTTTGAAGCGTGTTTGGGAACAAAACTACGACAGCGACATTTAGTTTCGATCATACCTTTTGTTCCCGGTCCCTGATCGAGACCAGTATTCCAAATTCTTGAACGTTGACCCAATTCAAAAAAACGTTGGAATCTGAATGAGAATTTTGCCATAAAATAAGGAGGAAAACCCTTTTTTGAAAAATGGGCGTGGCCCACTTATGATGAAAACCTGTACCTTAGTAGCCGCTTCACCAACCGCGAAGCGAACATTGCGTTGAGTGAAACTAAGAAACCTGTTGAACATTTTTAAAATCGGACAATAACCACGCCCTCCTCCCATGTAACGGTAATTTAGGGATATACGAAAACTGCGATAAAAAAAGAGTATCTATTATACATATTTGGAAAATGGGCATGGCAGCGCCTACTTATGACTACATGCCGCACATTTATTGCAAGGGTATCATAATCAAGAAACAAGAAGAAATTAGGAAATTGAGAATAGACCGGTACCTTTTCTTCTATCATGTGTAAAAATTTCATACCGATTTGTATTCATTAATACTATCAGAGTATAAAGGTAACCAACGATATTTAATCATACGTGCGTGGGGTACATCAAATTCGGTTTCGCATGCACTTATACCTCTTTACTTGTTTTCTTTTCCATTTGTAGCAACATTTTTTTTTGTGGCTTCGTTGCATACGTATGCATTATGTGCAAAATTGTAAAATATGAGTAGCCAGCAAGAATAACAAACACGAAATCGAACTGCATTAATCAGCTTCAAGCGATGCATATCAATTTGCCAAGTGAGTTATTTGTTGACTTGCAGATTTTTTCCACTGATGCATTAAATATTACTTAGGTGTAGAAGAGAAATTAGAAAAACAAATTAAAGAGTCACTTTGACACTTGAAAATTGATGACGTTTACAAGCAGTCAATGATGGCAGCGTGAATGACGCATTGTTGCATGCCTTGAATGTTTCGTCATGTCGACAAGATGTGTCGAGCTGATTGCGATGGTGTGATTGCAGATATACATACATAAGTACAATACAACCGTCAATATATAGAAATACATATGTATGTACATATTTAGCTAGTACCAGCCCGGTACAAATATTATGTGTGAACTATTTTTAAATGCTGATGCGTTCATTATAACGTCATGCTAGCGTTAATAAGCGTCAGGCCTTGTGACAGATATGGCCATTAAGCAAAATGCTTTGTGATTAAAACTATGTACATACAACATTTTGTTCGGTAAAAACCGGATCGCAGTAAAACCGATCAATTTGTTCGGCACGAAATATTTAATTGACATGGAGTTTCCAATGTTATTTTTGTTTTTGATTAGCTTGATTGCTTGTTGTTATTGTTGTCATTCAGAGTTTCGACAGCTGCTTAATTATCTTATAATTGTTGATTGCGAATTTCTTTAATGTTTAATGAAAACCGCAGTAACAAATTGTCATTGGATTTATTTTCTATTGCCATTAAATGAAGATTTGTTTTTAATCGATTGCCAGCTATGATTGTGATAAACAATGCAATTAAAAGTTTGAGACGCTGCACAAGTTTGCTTGCATCGATTAGTATTTAAATTTGAAATAAAAATACTTACATACATACATACGATAAGGGAATTATGCAATGGTTGACTTAAAAAAAAAGTTGGAAAGATGAGTTATTTTTAATTGGGGTGGGTATTCACAACAGTGTCGTTTTATTCTGAGTTGTAAACTTTAAGCGGCAAAAACCACATTTAGGTATCCCACTAGCAAGGTACCATAAAAGTCATATTATGAATGACTGAGAGGAGACAGTTTTATTTTAAGCTATTGTAAATGCGTATTCAAACGAAATTTGTTTACAAGGTACAGTTAACTCGACCGTGCACTTCAACATTCTCATAGCTTACAAAATGTTTAAGATATGAACGTTACAATAAAGGACTATTTTTAAAAATAGGCTTTATACATTTTGTAGCAATGCCGGAAATTCTCTTAGGCAGCTTTCTGGGCAATGCGTTTATTTAAAGTTCATTTCCTGACTAATGTTATTGCAAAAGATTTTAAAATAAAAGTCCCACGGTGGTGTTCTCTCACCCCTTCTCTTGGTTGAGGTCGTGATAGAGATATCGCAGGAAACTGTGCGGCTGATGAACTTTTTAGAGGTCGACAGCGCTTGCGGCTTTTAAAACTTGCTTTTAAACGATATGTCTAAATTGTCTATATGTCTTAAAGGTATATTGTTTACGTAGGTTTTTATTAAAAAAATTTCATATAAATATGTGGCTTTATATGCAGCCGCTGTGGTGTAGTGGTTAGGAGTGCGCCCTTCTACTCCACAGGGCCTGTGCTCACAAGCCGTCAAAGCAACATCGCAAGAAAATATACGAAAAAGATTTTTCTTAACAGCAGTCGCCCCTAGGCAGGCAATGGCAAACCTCCGAGTGTTATTTCTGCCATGAAAAATAGCTTCTCATAAAAATACAATCGTCGTTCGGAGTCGGCGTAAAACTGCAGGTCCCTCCGCATGATGTGACAACATCAAGGCCCACGCCAGAAATCGGAGGAGAAGCTCTGCCCAATACTAACGTGTGTATTTAATCGCCAATCTATTATTATCTTTTTACATTAAACGAGCAATTCTTATATATATATATATATATCCATAGGGTTCTCGGAAATGGCTCTAACGATTTTGTGAAATTTGGTACACAGATAATGTTTTGTATTGTAAGGTTATCTAAATCGGCATTATCTCCGAAAAGACTCGTATAAGGTTGGCACCTATTCGATATAGTTACCAATTAATTAAAACATCATAATATGGGTATAAAATGGAAGGTATTTTAAAGATCCCCATTTCAAAAATATTTTTAATAACGTTGCCACCTATTTTGGATCGCATACTTATTTAATTTTTTGTTTAGAAAAAAAGGTAAAATATTACTTTTCATGGGTACCAAGATAAGGTTCCTAAACAATGCCTTCCCTATATACAAAATGTTAGCTCTTAGGATAATAGTGTAAGGTTGGCACTTATTTTCGATTCTACACAATTTATCTAAAACATCGCAATATGGATATCAAATGAAAGGTATTGTTGATAACTTTGGTCATAAAATATTTTCCATCAGGGTTGCCATGCTTCTATATAATACAAATTTTTATTTTGTTAATTTCAATCAACATTTTGTTTATGTATACTTTAGTTTTTTTTCTCGGCAGACATTTTTCATATGGTGATTTCGTTTCTACCAAAAAATTTTGCCTTTTGATTGCCCCTTTCTCTTTTTGTGTTCGATTCTAAAATAAATGCAAAAGGTGCGACAAAAGGCAAAATTTTTTCTAAGAAACGAAATCACCAATAGTGAAAACAAGCCTTTGCATCATAATTGATTACAACAAAAAATATCATCTCATTCCAAAAACTCTTTTAAGTGCTTCCACATACAAACAATCGGCAAAATTACCACTAAATTTTAACAATTCTTTTAAAAGCAGATCATGTTTATCCACACACTCTCCTCGAATTCGGTTTTTAGCTCAAGCACAGAACCATTGTGAAAGGTGAGATCATCGTGCTATGAAAATGTTCTGTAAAAAATTATAATTGCAAAATTACAGCGTGTCGGAATTGTATCAATCGAGCTTACAGCTTAGCGAGCAATGTGTATAAAATGTTGTATTTTTATTTTTACTTTTGTTTTAACTCAATAGTTTTCAAATAGTATGTACTTTCTCTTCCTCTAATTGCTACGTACCAAATTAAACACCAATTTTCAATTTCGAACGCATTCGCAACAAACAAATGCTGTGCTCTTTGCATGTTTTTCATATTAAAAATGGGTTTGTTTTGTCTTTACGTCTACTAGTTACTGGCTTACAATTGCCCTGTGGTCATTTATCATGCACTGTTAAATTGGGTGCACATGCAACGCTGTGTTCGAAAGTTTCCAGCCTTTAGAGAGAAAAAGAGGGGAAACAGCAACTCATGGTTTGCCGCGAGTCAGCCAAATCGAGGAAAAGGTGTGATTTTCACCATTTCCTGCTTCTACTACCACAATTATGGTATTCATGTATCTATATATTTATTTTGTGGTTATTTTTCGTGCAGTTTTTAAATACCTAATTTTAAGGTTGGGAAAATTTTAATGACAATAATTGCAAATTATATTTTCGATACATTCAACTCAAAAAAAGCATCTGTCATTGCTATATCCAAGTAAATATATACAATTTTTTAACCTCTTGAAAGCTTGTCATTCATTTTCATGCCGCTCATGTATTAATTCTCTGCTGAGGTAAATCAAAAATTAGCTAAAGTATCCAAATGTCTGGGTTGACTGAAAAAAATGTTGAAAAATTTATATTTCAAGTGAAACTTTATGCACACGCGTGTATACTAGGGTGGACAAAAAAAAATCTAAAATTAAACGATTTTTTATGGGCATCCCATTGCATTTGTTGGGAGATCTATAAAAACTGTTAATTTTATAAAATACTTAAATAAACAATTGGGTATTGTTATTGGAAGTCTATTAAAGAGAACCAGAGTTTTCCGATCGAAAAATATTGATTTTGAAGAATTCTGTATAATTTCTACAAAAAAGTGTTTTTCCGCATATAAAATTAATGAGCTTTGATTAAAAAAAAAAATACGGGTATTCTTTTTTCCATTGAGAAAAATCGTATCATTAACATTTTAAACTTTTTTCCCCCCGCATACAGTCAGCGTCAAAAATATGAAAACCCTGACGTTTTGACAATTTTCTTCTTTTATATTTTCCATACCAATTTTTTTTTATTTTGTTATAAAAATATAATTCATTCTATAGCAAAAACCAGCAGAACCGATTTTTTCAATTTCATATAGAATTCGTGAGAATTCAAGAAACACCAAAAAATTCCATAACAATTTTCAACTCGATTTCTTAAATTTTGAGTACGCAGTTTTGTAGCCAATTAAATCTTAATATAATAACGCGCACCTTGCTAGTCTCTAAAAATTACCGTTGATTTTTGAGATTTTTTTTTTGTCAAGCATGTGTCTGGCATTTTCTTCAATGTAACGCAAGAACAAAATATATTTTTATATGAAAGAAAATGCGCAAGACCCTCGTCAAAAAAGAAAAATTCTTAAAATCAACGGTAATTTTTATAGACTTGAAATTTAATGGGCTTCAAAACTGCATACCCAGAATTGAAAAGTTGAAAATTTTGATGAAAATTTATTTGTAGTTCTTGAATTTTCCCGAGTTATATATGAAATTGAAAAAATCGATTATACTGGTTTTTGCTGTTGAACTAACTATATTTTATAAAAAATAAGAAGAAGTTGGTATGGAAAATATAAAGAAACGTCTGGGTATTCATATTTTTGACGCTGACTGTGCATTTTTGGACCACCCTAGTGTACACTGTACATACATACATACATATATGCATGCTGAGAACGACATCATCAATAAAAATATTAATAGCAAACGCAACACAACTGCCAAAAATGGTTTGCCTACAACAATAAAAATACAAGGCCAAATCAGTATTTTGCAACTTTTTTTTACAAAAAATCAACGTCGTCCACAAAATTGCTATTTCATGTGCATATGCATATACAATATCTATGTATATATTACTACTGGCTGCTACTGAACTTCGCCAAAAATGATGATGACAAACGAGCGACCTTGAGTCACTGTCACATCGAAACATCCGAATTGAAAACTCAGTACACAACGATAAAAAAAAGATATACTCCGTAAGAGAAGAGTTGCTGAAAAAGTTGAGAGATCACATAGCAAAATGATATCATGCAAAAGAAATTTTACTTATAAGAACTTGCGTATAAAAATTAAAAAAAAAAATTGCACCATCTATTTATAGAATAAATCGCAAAAAGCACTAGCTAGAAATAAAGTAATTAAATAATGCATTTGGATAAATCACATAAAAAATATTTAGCGTCCACTTAAAACTTGCCTAATAAAAGAAGGTTAGGTTAGACTGGCTAGACACTACATAGCTTCGCAGAGACCATTTAGATAAATAGCGTGACCAGAAAGAACTGCGACCGGAGAACTAGCTAATTCCTTCGACCAGGCGCAACATTGAGAAAGTGCAACAGTTTTCAGTTTGGTACCTCCTTTTTGCGACTGCCTCCAGTTTCGGTAGGAAATCCCATCCTAGGATTCAGAGTCGAAGTCTGCTAAGGGCTGTACATTAACAGAGGATGTGCTCGAGAGTCTTCTTATTTGTTCTGCATCTCCTGTGCATTATATCGTAAGTAAAGCTCAACGTAAACAATACCCTGCTGGTATCCCAACTAGAGACTTTGTATCTGCCGTTATGGTTGTAGTCAGCACCTTTCATGCCGTGAACCCAGACCCTGCTCACTGCTAACCACTACACCACAGCGGCCGCATTTACACTCTTATTAAAAAAGCAAAAAATATATATACACATATGCATATACTTATATCAAAAAATGTTTGTTCGCAATATTTAAGTATTACCTTTGTTAACTCATTTTCTAATTTTATTTTATTTTTCTTTTCCTTACAGAGAATTTCATAAAAGGTAAGTTAAAAAATCGCTAATTGGAAGAGAGAGATTAATTTTGTTTTGCTAGCGGAAGGAAGAAGTTTGCGTCAGCCGTTTAGTAAGGCAGTATACTGTACTTTTATATATGTAACATTTCAACGAGAATCAGATATTAAATAAAAATCTAATGAACAAAACTTGATTTTGGATATTTTTAGGTCTAGGAAAAAGTTTTATGTAGCCAAACTGCTACACTTTTTAACTATTTTTAAGCATTTTTTTAGCTTTTAAGCAGGGAAGACTATCACAAACTTTTTTTCGCGACCCAGTCTAATGTACTTTAAGATTTATTTATTATTTAACCAACCAGTCTGCTCAAGTTGTGTGTATAATTTCTATTACGTCAGGCACTTCCGCTCTAATAAATTGTTAAATTTATGCTGTCATATTTCGTTTCAGTCACTTACCTAATTTTCACACTCAATTTTAGAACTAAGCAAGAATATTTTTCGGTTCTAATATTCTTATTTTTTCGCATAACACTTTTCTATAAAAGGTTTAGGTATTATTTTAATATAAAAATATAGTTCACTTTCTAAAAAACCATTTAAGTCCGAATTTCAAACTTTGTACAAGATTTATAAAAATTCGACGATTTTCAACAAATGTTCATCAAAATTTCAAACTTTATATGCAAAGTTTTATTTTTTGACGGTGTTGTTTTCTTAACACCTTCTCGAATTTTCCTAATTTTGTACTAAGTTTTAAATTCAGACATAAATACAGGCCGATTCTGAACAGAAACTCCCCGGGAGCCTTGCCTCCTTTTCCTTTCCTCCTATCATGAATAAAAATTCCCTGAGGATTGGCCTGATAATTTTTGTTAGATTGTGAGCTATGCAACATGTACTTGCAAAAAATTATAATAAACAAAATAAACCCGTACATACTTATGTAATTTAAAGAGGATTTTTCTAAGACAAATGTGACAAGAATTTGTAACTGATACAAAATAGATCCGTTATTTTACATTTTCCGTCATTTGTAAACTCTGTTTAGTCAATGCCTTCCAGCTCACAAGCAATTCCTTATTTAAAAAAAAAAATAAAATGTTTAAGTGATTTTCCTTGAAAAACAGAAACATTGCCAAATACACGAATGCACCGAGATCAGTTAAGAGAGCCTAAGCAATCAGGCAGGTTACTTTTATTAAACACGATTTTAAAGCAAACAATCGAAAGTTTACTTTTCCATTTGTTGACAACCAAAGGCTGAAAATTTTGCAATAATTCGAAACTAGGCGCCCATTAAAAATAAAGGGAAATTAATTTAAAACACTCAAATTAAAAATAAATATTTGTATTATAATGTGATTTTATAGAAAATATTAGAAGCCCATATACATGCACAAATTTTTATATACGGAGATAAATATTTATAAAATACTATATCAGTTTACCCTACATTTTGCGTTTTTCCTTAATCTTTAAGTGGGTACTTACTAGCTCTATCGAAAAGAATTGCGGAAATTTACCGCATTCTACTATTAAGTGTATTGCAAATATTCATTTGTTCGTAAATATGTACATATGTAACTAGTACTACATGCGAGTAGCTTGTCTATATGTACACTCAGTTGCATAATTTTAAGACCGCCACATATATTAACCAGTTTTGACTATTTTCATATTATTTCATTTCAATTATTTTCTTATAAAAGTATAGTTCATTCTGTAACAAAGAATATGCCAATCCAAATTTCAATCTTTATGCAAAAATTATAAAAATTCATTTTTGGAAAAGTTTTGCGTTTTTGTATAACAAAGTACGAGTTTCATGTGGTTACAAAATACCGTTGAATTTTGGATTTTTTTTTTTTTGTTGACGGTGTCATTAATTTTCTTCCATACAAAGTATGTTCCTAAATTTTTTTAACTGATATTTCACTCCTCCACTTTTATTTGCATCATATTTATCTTCTTCTCCATCTCCATTTTCGTCAGTATTCTTATCTTGAAACGTTTATCAGACAACGTAAAAAATAAACGTCGGACAATAACTGTTATCAAGCAACGTAAAACTAAACGTTGTGCAATAACTGTTATCAAACAATGTAAAAAATATACCTTGGGTTATAACTCTTATCGGTGAAATAAAACATATTCTTCATCGAATAACTGTTATGAAACAACATTTTCGTTCAATTTCGGAATTCGGGCAACGTTTTCAATTTATAAATTCGAGATTATTTTTGATCACTGCATAGGGCTGCCAGATATCTCTGTTGCCAAACCGGGACACTTAAGGGTGGGAAAGGCCTCTCGCTCCCTTCCCTTTCGTTTCGACAAAAATTACGTCAGAAAGGATGTAGTAAAATTTTATTTTGACAAACAAAAAAACATAAAAACATGAGATCATGAGATCATTACAACGTACACAAGCAAAACAAAACAATTTATCACAACTAAAGCAGAGAGAATTTTTCACAATGCATGTACCTTTTTTGTTCCTTATAAAAATACAGTTTACACTAAATACATCAGAAAACATAAAAATAAAATTTCTAAACTTTGTTCAAAACTCGGGAAAATGCAGTAAATTTGGATACAAATTCGCAATTTTCCATTCAGACTTTTATATACAAATTTTTAAAATGAAGTTTTGCAGCCCATAAAAATTTAGTTGATTTTTGGTATGGTTTTTACTGAGAGTTTCTTCCATACAAACTACTTATGTTCGACATTTTTTTGTATGTGGAAGACACTGTCAGAAAAAAAATAAATAATTGCAAAAAATCAACGAAATTTTCTGGTAACTTCAGACTTGCACTTTACTAGTTGGCTCAAAAGCTACATTTTCAAAATTTTTCTAAAAGATCTGATTGGAAATTTTGATCTGATGAAATAGTCTCCGAGCTAATAATTTTGTACGGCATGGTACTTATAAGTAATCTAGGTTTCAGGAAAGAAAAAAAAATTAAATACAAGGTAACATTCAAATTTGTTTCGTTGCTGTGAACTTGGTTCAAAACTTCTGGCCTTTGCTTAATATAATTGTAAAACTCTGAGCATGTCATTTTAACGTATTTAGGTACATACTTATATTAATCATCAACTATGGCTTGTGAAAAACGTGCTAAATTAAAAAAAAAAAATCGCATATGAAAGAGCACCAACCCAACTCGTAATAAATTTAAGTATACAAATTTTAGTATTTAGTATAGAAATATTCAATTCAAATACGCCAATATTAAAATGAAGCGCTTTGCACTTAACGGATGCTTTTTCAGAATTAAGTTAAAAATATATATATTTAAATTCCATGCCGCCTGTAATGAGATTTGAACCCTGACGCTCTGGAAATTAGCAAATTGTGGCAAGCATCTTCGTGCACTCCGCTACAGCCAGACATGTAAATGTACATTCAAATGTTCAGTTTGATTCAACACCACGTGTGCGTGGTATGAAAGTATTGTTTTTAAGTACGAACATTTCAAAACGATAATCAAATAAAAAATATTCATGTTTACTATGCGTTATTTCCCCCAGTAAATTCATAAAATTGTTCTCAATATTACAATGCATTGTTTCTCTCAGTGTAGTCATTTTTATTCAAAATTTGTGCAATCAAATCGAAAACCGGGACACTTAAACGAAACCCGGGACATTTTAAGGTTGGACCGGGACACCGGGACAAATAGTCTGAAACCGGGATATGTCCGGGAAAACCGGGACGTCTGGCAGCCCTATCACTGCACAAAAATGCGTTAAAGGCGCAGTGAAGCACGCCCGGTATTTGCTAGTAGTCAATTTTTTCAAGCGAAGAAATAAAAGTTGGTTATATTTACTTATTACCTCTGAGCGAAAAACTAAAATTCAAGTAGTAATAATTTCTTTGAGGCGAAAAATATAAATTATAGTTATTATTTTAAACAAATTTTATTGAGCTTGAGGTCGTTTTTATATGAAAATTTATTGTGGAAAAAACAACAATAGTTTATAAATGGTAGAAGTTATAGCTGCTATTTCGATGATCACCACATCTCCTTATCAGACTTCTTCATCGCGGTCACTGGGATTCGACCCAGCGACGCCTGCGATGGGAGGAGTTTTTGGCAGAGCTGAATGTTCTACTGGAAAAATATTTATTATTCATACTTACATGTATATATCGTCACCGGAAATGCAAAAATATGTAACAACATCGTAAATGAAATGGAAAAGGTCGTGACTAATATTTTATGTATTTTTTTTATAAAATGATGTTGGGAGTTGTAATTCGATGAAATTCATCATATACATAAATCAAAGAGTGAATTTTGAATTTTTTATTAGTTATGCTTTTTATGTATATGTATATGCATCTACATATACATATATATGTATGTATGTAGGTATGAAATTTGTGCGCGAAACCAAAAAAAAAAATATTTGAGGGATTCACAACGGTGTCGTAAGTGTCGTATTATTGTATGTCGTAAACTTTAAAAGCTTAAATAAATGTTTAGAGAACTTGACACGTCAACCACCTATTTTTTAACACTGCTAAAATTCATAATTTGACTTTGATGGTACTTTGCAAACCCCCCTTTAATATATTTTTTAGGCGTTTGAAGTTTACGACATGCAACAATACGTCACTTACAACACCGTTGTGAATACCCCAATTGTACATACATACTTGTTTATTTTTGAACCTTCATTTCTCAAGTTCAAATCGATATAAAACGGAAATGGGAACTAACTTTTTAAAAATTTGTTTTCTAAAAGGGCGAATTTAGTATTTTTGATTAAACAAAGAACCATTTTTCAAATGTCATAATTTAAATTCAAATACAAACATTCGTGGCCATTACCTTGACATCAATAAATCATGAAAAAATTATATAATACATGCAAGAACTGTTACAACAAAAGGTGTAGTAAATTAGTTTCAAACACAACCCAAGAAAAATGGCAAGGAAACGGATAAATGACGTCCGCCTGAGTGTAGATGCATTCGAAGAGCGGAAGTGCAATATGAGTGTGTGCCAAAAGCCAATTGCCAGACGTAGAGCAGACATATGTATGTTTGTACACTTGTAGTCAAACATACAAAATGTGCATAAGGCGTTAGGGATTCGTAAAATTTCGCACGATTTGCATTCAACACTTTCATGTGCCACTTACAGCGCCCGCCATGACAGGCAGGAAGTAAACACACAGATAGTACATATAACAAAACTCAGCGATACTATATTACAAACACGGGGAACCATTTGCTAAATCATATAGTTAAAAAAAAAACTGTTTTTCTACTTTGCTTTGAACTTGAACTTGACCCTTCGTTGTGTGCGCATACTTATTGAATTCGTGCGTTTGTGTGTTTGGAAAAGCGCACACGTACGAGCAACAAGTGGTCGCGTTTGGTAATAGAATGAAGCTGCTGGGAATGTGTAGCCGCACTATCAGCGGCAGACAAGAACCTTCTCTCATTGAGATGTACATATGTTTGTATGTATGTACATACATATTTATTAGGGTGGTCTCAAAATGTCAAAATTTTAATTTTGTCTTTTTATTTTGTTCTACGTTCACAATAAAGACATCACGAAATTTTCATACTTTTATTGTTGAAACTTATTCGTATACAGTCAGCGTCAAAAATATGAATACGCTGACATTTCTTTATTCATATTTTCCAAATCAAATTTTTCTTATTTTTTATTCCATTCTTTAGAAAAACTTTGGGTATGCATTTTTGTAGCCAATAAATTTTAGTAAAAATAAAAACTGCATACCCAACATTTTTCTAAGAAATGGAATTGAAAAGTGGAGCATTTTTTGATGCATTGTTCTTTTGGTATTTCTTGAATATTTTTCCCGAGTTCTATATTTAATTGAAAAAATTTATTCTGCTTATTTATTCTTGCTTTTCTATTGAATAAGCTATATTTTTATAAGCAAAAAGTGGTATGAAAAATATTAGCAAAGAAGATCGTGAAAACGTCAGGGTATCCATATTTTTTACGCTGACTGTAAATTGATAAACTCGCTGAGTCAATATTTTGTCGAATTTTTGTGATTGAAAAACAAAATTAGTTTTTTAAAATGTTGTATTTTACGAGGATGTCTTTATTTTGTACGTAGAACGAAATAAAGAGGTGCCCACGGTGTTAATGTTTTAAGGACCACCCTGGTACTTATGTACATATGTATGAATGTAAACATAAAATATTTGAGCGCTTAGCATGTATGTATGTATGTACATGTATGAATGTATGTATGTATGTACGTACATATACTGCCACATAGATGAACTTGAGAACAAATATATATTTTAGCATTTCGTCAAAATCTCAAAGCAAATGAAAACGAAACAAAAAAATCTAAAATTCTAAATCCGAAAATAATCTTTTAAAATCCTAATCAGAAACCTATAAAATGCAATTAACAAAAATATTTCAGTTGCCTCCGCAGTTGTTGCATGATTTATATGCGTTAAGTTATTTCAAGAATTAATGTCGGGGGCATTCGAAAAATAAGATTATATGAAAAAAATACCTTATAAAAATTACTTGGGTGAAAATGCGCGCGAACAAACCACTTGTTTACTTATGAATAACAAAAATTTGTATGGCACTATGCCAAGTGAAATGAAATTTTTTGCATTAATTGCAAGCAGTCTTGTTTTTCATTTAAAATACATGTGTGTGGGTATATTTTTTTATGAAGATAAGTACATACACATATATACACGGGCTCATCCACTCTCCATACAAAAAAAAAAAAAAAATCAGTTCTAGATTTGCATACAAATTA
The DNA here is from genome assembly GCF_001687245.7 of Rhagoletis zephyria. Taxonomy (NCBI): domain Eukaryota; kingdom Metazoa; phylum Arthropoda; class Insecta; order Diptera; family Tephritidae; genus Rhagoletis; species Rhagoletis zephyria. The sequence continues at coordinate 12,894 of NW_016164884.1, read as the reverse complement.
GAAAGGGCGTTTATCGTGAGAAATCGAGATTTTCATAAAGAAAATATACGATAGAATAGTTTAAGCTCGGAAGGTATGCACAAAAATGTTTAGAAATTGTATCAACGGAATCAAAATAGTGAGATTTTTTGAGGTATTTTAAATCGGTCTAACTGGCGTAAATCTTAATATTTTTCCGAAATAGAACAGAAATAACCGGTTTCATAATTTCGGCAGAAAAACAGCACTCTTTTTTTTGCGAGGCACCCTAATATACAGTGGTGGACAAATAAATGAATACACATTTTCTTTCACTGCTGCCTTCTTATGGCATCTGCTCTTAGATAAGGTATTTCTGAAAGGTGTTTTATATCAACACGAGAAAACTAAACGGAGGTGCCTCGTGATTATAAGCAACAGCTCGGTTGGGTTAGCTTACACTTGGCCTAACAAACAGGTTCACCACATTGACCAAACACTGCTTCGGTTCGTAGTGGTAATAGATATATGCGAACTTTTAAATTCTTCTCGTAATGCACTGTTCCGCAAGAGGTATTCTAATGTCCTCTTAACACGGTCTACATTGCGCACTATACACGTTTCCTGCTGTCTCAGCCTTAATTTGGCCGCATGAGTACTCCAACAACCATTCTGAAGTTTTCTCTTGGGAGTGATATTAGATATGTATCTGGTTCCTGTCGCCTTTAGTCTTAGCGCTTATTTCTCTTCCGATTTTTTTGCTATCACGTCTATTCGGTGTAGATTCAGTACTTTTTTTTAATACTGCAGTACGCAAGTAAAAACAAAACCAATTAAAAAAAAAGTATTGAAACAATAAAATTTTGGAAGCACTAAATTAATTGCAATCTTTTAATGCGGTCGACTAAAAAGGATTCGTGTAGGTTGAGGTTAATTTGTAAATGGCTGTTAGAGTGTAATCCGCTGAAGATCGGCCGCTATATACAGCCACGCTATGTTGTGAAGATAATTCAATAAAACAAAGCAGTAGGCCGCAGACAATTCAATTAACTTAAATTGGCGCGTCCAGTCATACAAAAGTACTTGTGTGTAACGATATGTACATATGTATGCGCAACTCGCCGGCAGTGAGGCAACTTCTGTTTAAATTTGCCGCCAGTGACAATGACAATGACAAAACTAATGATTTTACATTGTCTTTACTTATTTTTCGATTAAATTTACCAATTATATGAGAGCGAAAATGCCTTAAGCGATGGCAACTATTGAAATGAAAAAATACTAGCCACTGAGAAAAAAAAACATTAAAAATGAGTTACCCGAAAGGAAAGCTTATGACCTTATATGCATGTCTCTATGTACATGTATCGAAAAAGAAATTCAATTGTCATGCGAACGCATTTAAAGTGGGTTGTGTGTACAAACATATTCGTAGATGTACTACCAATGCAAAAGCACAAAATTCAATCTTAAATTGCGGGGCGATGCACAGTAGGCGAAATGCTTTTTCTAGCAGCGGATGAAAATTAATGTCTTCTGAAATAATAGAGTTCACTTTAGCTTTTTTAGTGATATCATTATAATTAATCAACAAGTCATTTAAACATGTTTGTTTTTTGGAAACATTTTTTGATTTGAAATACCTAAAGCTCAATAAAAATTGTTGAATGTGATAAAAAATATATAAAAAAATTATTTTGAATCTGAACTGATTAATAATTCAGGACCGGAAACTTCACCACACCATTCAATGACGTAGGCGCTCGAAGTGTTACCAATCAAAAATGCAATAGTTTTGTCTATTTTTTTTTTTTACAAACATCAGGTCATCATAAAAACATGTCAAATTTTAAGAAAAGAGTATTACTGTTAGATGTAGCATCCTTTAGCGCGGGTAATAGCATTAAGTCTGTTTAAGCTAGGGTGGCCAGATGCGCTGATTTAATCAGTACATAAACTTACAGCCTAAAAGCATAGACAGACGGCAGCGTTAATCCAGATCAACTCGTTAATTCGGAATTATCTCGGGAATTAACTGCAGTTGTTTGTTGTTCTACAACATTTATTATGTTTACAGCTGATTGAATATAGATAACAAAACAAAAGGTATCCATAGACTCAACAGTCGATTGGTAGTCAAATGAAAAAAAATGGAGGATTTTCATATTCCAAAATTTGAATTTACTTCCGCTAGATCGGCTGTTTCGACCACTGTTCGATGTAGGGTTCCGTATTACATTTTCAAATGCCGCTTTATGCGCCCGTTACAGCATACACTCGTAAGTACATACGTGTCACCAAATGTGTTGCCCATTTCACTGTGCAATGTAGGTGCAGTGGCTACGACTACTATCACCATCTCCGCCTCCCTCTCCCCTCCATCGCGACTAGACACTGCTTTGTAGATTTATAACTGCGACGGCGATTTGCAACACTGCGTAGGTGTTATTGCACGCCATATCAGTGGCAATTGCCATTAGGTTGACTCTGATTTTGTATATTTCAGCCTGTAAAATGGGTAAAAAGTCGATTGGCGAAAACGCTGAAGAGCACTTAAGCGCCCGGATAGTTGCATAAAGGCGCACTCAAAACTGTATAAACATTAACATACATATATATAAGTACAAGTACATGATATGTTTGTACACGTGTAAGCGCATTACCTAGCTTTCATATGAGTGCATTTGTGCATACATACATACATACTTCCCGCAGCTAACAGCTTGACATATCTCTTTGCCAAACATACAAACGCAGCAAATGCGGCACAATTTGGAAAAAACAGTTGGCACACAGCCGGCAAAATAAATTAATAACAAATAATAAAACTGTCAAATGGCTATTGGCCCGAGGACATTTGGAGGCCAAGCAAACAAGAAGTTAACTATAGCAGTAAAGTAAGAGGCCGGGTCGTTTCGTTTAAGCTGTAAGCCGAGCGGATAGCATCTGTCTTCAAAGCGGCAGCCAATAGCCACCAACCAGCCACCAGCCGAAAAGAGCCAATTAGAGCTTTCACCCAAAAAATGAATAGGCTTTCATTTTTCATACACTTCATCGTAACATAATGCATATAAGACAATTATTGCTATTCGCAGTGATTTATTGACATTCGTATTATTTTTAATGTTATGTATGTATGCCTCCCGCAGATATTGCAAATACTTCATCAATTTTCCACATTTCAAATGTGCTGTTGACATTTTAAAATAAACCACTTCAATCGATTTGCAAACTTACAGGGGGACACGCAAGTGTGTAGGCGCATGCAAGCGACAGACCGACCACCACTTGGGTGAGCAACTCCACTGCAGCTGGTGAATGCAACAAGTGGCGATGGGACATTCACAAATGTGCGCCAGCAATATTGATCTGCTACGATTAAATAAAAGTAAAAAGTGGCTAGTTGGTTTTTTATCTAAAGTAAATTATCTTAAATCTAGGAGGCATGAAATTTTTATCTAAATAGTATACATTTGTATGTATATAAGTATATGTATTGAATATCGTTTCATTTAACTAAACAACACTTTTTATAATATACATATACCGCATATCCATACCGACATATGTACATACATACAGTTGTCCACAAAATAATAGGAGTGCGATATTTTGACCAGTTTTGGCTATTTGTCTTTTCAATTTCAAACTTTTTAATCAGAATCTTAAAAAAAAATTCTGGTATGCAGTTTTGTAGCACATTCAATTCTAGTCTGAAGAAGTGCAAGTTTCAAGCGGCTAAAAAATTCCGTTGATTTTTGGCAATTTTTTTGCTGGCAGTGTCCTCCATATAAAAGAAAATTGTCGACAATTGTATGGAAAAAACGCGAAACACCTTTAACCAAAAAAAATCTCAAAAATCAACGGAATTTTTTAGCCGCTTGAAACTTGCACTTCTAGAATTGAATGTGCTACAAAACTGCATACCAGAATTTTTTCTAAAGATTCTGATTAAAAAGTTTGAAATTTGGGTGAAAAATTGCAAAATTTTTATAATTTTTATACAAAGTTTAAAATCTGAATTTATATGGTGTTTGTCGTATAGCCAGCTAGGCTTTTATAAAAAAATAATAAACATTAAATAAACAAAAGACAAATAGCCAAAACTGGTCAAAATATCGCACTCCTATTATTTTGTGGACAACTGTACATTTGTACATCGTTGGTAGTACATTCGATTGTCTTTTGCGCCTTTATTCCAAATTACTCCCAGACACACCCATTTATCTAAACAATTTTAACACATTTGCATTGCGAAAATTGCAATTTAGCCAACTTGTTGCGCGTAATTGACCATGTAAGTACGTGTGTAGCACGCCTCTCCTTTTTTACGAGATTTTCATGCGCGCCGTAAAAACTGGTCATCGTCATCGGCCAGAGCATCACAAGCTGCATAAACAAACACTCTCAAATAACTCGATCCGATAAGCATCTGTATGCACTGATTGCTGTCGCTGATACCGTGGATTCAAAGCGACCAGCACCACTGTATAAATGTGCACATGCACTTTGGTGAATGCATATTTGGAATTTTCTAATTTAGTTACCATGAAATTAACATTGATTGTCAGATCTCCATCGCTGTACGCGCATTGTTTTTGGAGCAATTTAGATTAACTTAAATTTGAGTCAATTATTTTTTTTATAATAAAATCTATAGTCACTGATTGCGCAATTTTTTAAGTTACTTAGTATGAATTGAAAAAATATGGTCTAGTAGAATGCCTTTGTGTTTATTTTCGACCGACTTCAAAAAAAGGAGGAGAATATCAATTCGTCGGATTTTTTATTTTTATTTTTGTGTAATAACGTGGTCCGTTAACCGTTTACTATAATTCTTTTTTTTTTTTTTTTTTGAAGAAAAGATGGTTCCTCAAAGGTGGTCCCATACTAACGTGGTTTAGATACGATCATTAGATATCGAACAATTAAATGGTATTTACTCTTAAAATTTTATATTAGGATTGAAGTCGGTTTTGTTTTTTGCTCAAAAATTAACTAGTTTTGTTTACAATCATCTGAATTCGTGTCTGCACACTATGGGGATAGAGAAAATTTAATGAATTCCCAAGAAAAGGCTGTATTTTCAACAAAAAAAAAACTGTGACTTTCAAAAACGGTGGGATTTTTGGAAAGTAAAGGTTTTAATTGTCTTATTTTGGTTGTTGATATTTCCGACGTGGTAGGAGAATATGAAAATCTTCGGCATATTGAGGGGGTTGAGTAAATACGCAAAATTGCATATAAAATTATAAAATTTTTAACTCAAAAATTAAAACTTTAACTCTCTATAAAACAAGTTTTGAGCAGGTGGTGCAAAGCTTGTGGGGATCGTATTGCTATTCGAGTGCGGTTTTCCGTTAATGTCCACATGTCATAGACAAATAAACACATTTTAAGTTCTTCTACGACGCCATAGACCAATACTGCTTTTGTTTTCATAGCATAAAAGAGGTATCTAGGGTTTTCAGAAAACTACTAATATTTTTCTTGCTCTTTGTTTATTAACATCAGGTTTATTAGTAATGTTTCGACTCGATTGTAGTCTTAGGACTCATACCTCATCAAAACAGATAAGATTGCTACTTAGTTCCAATGGAAATTGTTGACGTACATAAGATTGCAGAGAGAATATTAGCTTCCGCAGCAATTGATAGCTTATCAAAACTGAATTGCTATAGATAAAATATAGCGAGTAGGAAATCGTGTGTAAGCATTCATGGAAACACTCAGTGTTTTTCTGGTGACAGAAGCTACAACATCTGCCGAGGAACGCTACTATCTGTATTGAATTTTTTAATTATAATTAACCGAAGTACGCAATACATTTGTAAGTTTTTCAAGTTCAAAAATATGCCGAAGGAACGTTATAGGTTTATATGTACTATAAATAGGTATTTAGAGTTTGAGAGGTTTACGTATATTTCATCGTAATTATTAAAAGTTTACCAACTATTAAAATTTGTTCTCTCTTTTTCTTACAGATTACCTCCTCATCGATTCCTACCGTCTTCAGCTAACACCCACGCCCATCAGCCGGTTGTGTGCTCCCTCCTTATAATCAACTGCCGTACCTATCTAGTCTTGAGCTAAAGCATCCAAACAGAAGCGCTCCCTTGCACTCTCCCACACACACATATATAGACGCACTGAAAATGCCGCTGGTACTCACACATCCCCGAACGAGGCAACTGCCCATACTCTGCGCTTCGTCGTTGCTACTACTCTGCGCACTACTCGTTCAGGCCTCACCCACACCCAACACAGAAGCGTCCAGTACTGTTAATCATACAACAGCCGACAGCAATAACTACAACTGCCCTGCAGACTGTGAATGCGTACTGGCGCAGCATACACACTCGCCTTTCCTGCACGCCAAATGTTCCAGCTTGGAGGGTTTGCGTTCCTACGAAGCCAAAGAAGATTCACTGCCCATACACTCGCTGGATCTGTCATATTTGAATTTGAAACGGTTGTCACATCCGCTGGAGAAATTGCCCGATGTCACATCAATTGATCTGTCACACAATGAGCTGCACGAAATTGGTCACCTTGGGCGACGCATTAAGAAGTTGAATCTCAAACACAACCGCATTACATCGAGCAAGTTGGCTAAGTTGCCAGCACATTTGCAGGTTTTGAATCTGCAACATAATGACATCACCAGCCTGCCACTGGAATTTACACGGCTTTCGAATTTGGTGACACTCGAGTTGAGCCACAACCAAATCAACTGCTCTTGCGAAACTCTGGAGGTGCGCAACTGGCTTCAGGAGCGTCATGTGTTCATGGAACACGCCGTCACATGTACGTATCCGACCGAGGCTAAAGGCAAGCCATGGTTGCAGGTCAAACAGTCGGACATTTGTGCGCACGAAAAAAACGGTCGTGACGAGGAAGACAATGAACTGATGATGGGCGACCAGCCGATCGAGGGCTCGGGCGATCTGGACGATGAAGATGAGTTGGGAAAGGCATTTATACCCATCGATAAGGCGAGCACAGCCAAGACGAACTCGGTACAATTGGACACAGTTGAAGGCTCCGGCGATTTGAGTGACATAAATGCGCCAGTCAATTTAGCTATGACAACTGCTGTGCCTGATATAGAGAACTCGGAAGAACATGCTACAACCGATGCGCCACATCTAGCGATTGAGCAGGCGGAAGAAGAGGAAGATGGTTCTGGTAGCGGTGCTGGTCCATTGATAATACCCAACATAGCACGCGGTCCTCTAATTACAGATGATTTCGAGGCACCCGATGAGGATGACACCGATGACGCTTTCGACAACAAACCCGTTGAACAACCCGCACCAGAAGAGGATGTGGAGGAAGACAAGGAGGAGGAGGAAGAGGAGGTGCACAGAAATGGAGCAGATATCTTCGGTGCCGGTATGGGAATATTCGACACTAGTGGTTTTGAAGAGGAAAAAACTGAAGCACACGCAGACGACAAAGCTCTTGAACCGGTAACCGAAGACGCCATTGTTCCAGCTGTGCAACAAAATGCTGAATCGGAGGGTGTGTTCGGTGTAAACACTGAGGGACCTACCAGCGGCGAAGCTAGCCCCATTTTAACCGCAAATGTGTCCAACGATTCAAAGGACGATAGCAATGCCACCTACTTTTTGCTGGGTGTGCTCGGTTTAATTGTTGTCGGCTTGATACTCTATGTGGGCATCAAGCGCTGCAAACACAACCATAATGCCGCGCACGATGCGGAAAACCCACGCCAAACCGAATTGCTCGACATGGACAAGAAGAACTTAGGCAAACCATTGCGCAACGGCAACGAACATTCACCACTCATTGGTGACCAAACCAAATCGGATCACGCGAAACCGATTAATGGCACCGGCCAGAAGAAACCCTACGACGCCAACGATGTCAAAGACGGACCCAACCAACAACAGCCATTGTTGAACGGCAATAATGGCACCGGCCCCGGTGATCATGTAACCAAAGAGAGTGCACCACCGGCCACAGAAGCAGCTGCACCACACGAATATCATCCCATCACACCACGTTACCCCACACCGAAGTCGCCACGTGCCTCCAAGTATGCACAATACCCACAAGCGGGTGCCGAGCACAATAACAACAATGACGATAGTTATCTGCCTTCGTCGCCGAAATCAGGACGCTACTCTCCCGTCTATTCACCAGAAACGGGACGTGTTAAAATCAAACTAACCGAAACACCTCGTCCCAAAACGCCCATGTTGGTGACACGCAGCAAATCGAATGCGGGCGATATCATAACGACGCCTGTGTTGGCGACGAACGGCATCGACAACAGTCTTAGTGTACCCGGCGTGCATGCGCCCACAACGACGCTGGTGAATGGCCACTAAGCGGTGTGGCGTAAAGTGGTGCGGTGCGGTGCGGCGGTGCGGCGGTACGGTGCGGCGGTGCGATGCAGCGCAAAGCAGTGAGGCGGAAGGTTAGGGATTGATGCAGTCATACTGGGGCTAAATACGAGTGCTGTGCCGTGTGCGTCTAATCGGTGCTAACGAACTAGAAATAATAAAATCAATTTAAAAGAACAAAATTTTTCAAAAAATAAAAAACAAAGTGTAAAATGTGAAACTAATTACATGGGTACTATATCGGAAGACTACTGTAAGAGAAACTGTATAGCTTAGAATTTGTAAAATGTGTCAAGCAGTCGATAAGTTTTAATTTACACTCCGGTGGTTAGCTAATATTAAAGGACAAGTTTACAGAGATGTTTATACGTTTTTAGATGAGGGCTGAGCTTTCTGAGCTTTGTTTCTTTAACTATCATAACAGTTTCAAACAAATTTTTAATGAGACGTTTTAAAATACGATTACGTAGAAAGTTTTTACCGTTATGAGAGATTTTCCCATTAAAAAATTTTATTGAAAATACTTATCAAAGAAGCAATGCAAATGTGCCAAGAAAATGTGCCTTAAAGAATGAGACATATTTTTTGTAAAAGAAAGTAAGCACTGTATTTATACAGACCAGACCAAAAGAACACCAACAAAGTGACCAAAGCACTAATTTTTTTTAAGAGAAGCATGTCGCTTTTATTTACGTACATAGCACAGTGCGACAAAAACGAAAAAATTTCAAAACACATGAAGCAATCAATATGTAGTATGTAAAAGTATTCGCGAAATTAGGGGCAAAATATAGTAAAACTGCGTTTTTAGTTTTCTCCCTCAGATTTTTTTATTTTTCTTTTAACGACTTTGATTTTTAAAAGATATGATTTATTAAAATAATTATAAAAAAAGAATCAGTGCATTGTAGAGTAGCAATATGCATATGTATGTAAGTACCCAATAAGGGAGGAAATTCTATAGAATTTTAAAAATTACATTTTTGGTTCACAAGAACGCATAGGTGTTGAAAATGGCTTTTAAATATTTTTTTTTTATCCAAAACAAATAAAATTATGAGCTCAATTTAATCGAAATTTTTTTTCAAAAATAAATATTTGAAAATTTCAAGGATATTCAAGGATAAAATTTTAAAATGCGCACCAGAAAATTTTATTGTTTTCGATTCTGTAGAATTTTCTGTTTTATTCGTCACCCATATTGTTATTGTACAATGCTCTGAATATTTTAAACAGTTTTTTTTTTAATAAATCATATTTTTGAAATCAAAGTCCTTTTAACAAATTCTGACGTCAGAGAGAAAAACTAAAAACGCAGTTTTATTATATTTGGCCCTTAATTTCGCATGTATACTGTAAAATTTATTGTCGCACAGTGTATTAGGAGGGTTCCTGTGTACATTAGAGTGGTGCAATTTTTGTATGGGAAAAAATTTCATCGTGGAAAACGGAGCACTCCTTTAATTTTTCCATTTTGATATCTATAATATCTATAACGACTTTCAATTTTCTACTGTTACCAATACAGGATGCTCAATGATCTTGAATTGCGCTACTGGACCGCTTTGAAATTGACAAAAATATTGGCGATTTTTGAGTTTTGTGCCAGCACCTCTTTCGGCAAGAGGAAAAATTTTACAAGGTGCCCCAAACCATCAAGAATTTTTTTTTATCACTCTAATGTACATAATTACACCAAAACTAAAAAAAAATGAATTTTCATAAATAATTTTCGATTTGTTTCTCTTTGAGAAAGAACTTTTATAAAAAAGCACAAGAGTGAAATTGGTGGACAATGGGACTTATGCGGAAATTTTGTTTATGAGAGAAATCATGCGTAAATATATGTATATAGAAAAAATTAAGGACAGTAATGCGTACACAGTAACCGCAATTCAATGAAAGATTTGGTTTTAAACGAACAATTTTTTTTTTAGACTCTTACCACTCAAATGTTATCTCAAAGTTTAGGTTTCTCTCAAATTTTTGAGCTTAACTTTATATATTCTTTTCTCATAAGCCCCATGTATGCCAAGTTAAAAGCACTCCGATATGGTTGCGATAGGGTCTCCAGAGAACCTTCAAACCCTACTTTACTAAGGTGCCTAACTGCTGCGTTAAACAAAAAAAAAAAAAAATAGCCAGCCAACTGTTGAAGACAAAACTAACGAAATGCGAGTTAGAAAAGCAACAATATAATGTGATAGGTTAATTATACATACATACATACATATGTATTTATACATACATAAATTATTTAAATAAAAAAAAAGCATTAAATGTTAATTTTGCGTATTCTTTAAACGTAAACACACTTTGTAATAAAAACATACAAACATATGCATATTTATACGTACGATTGTATAAAGAGTGTAAAAAGATATTGTGAATTTTTTCTATTTAGTGTAATAACAAATTAATTAATTAAAAAGCTACGACCTATGCAAAAAAAAATCTAACAGCCAATTTCAAGAAAGCAATTTAAGTAAAAAATTATTTTACGTTTTTTTCTTGAATTTTAATATTATATGGAAATTGACAGAAAATAAGAAAATCATTTTCCATTTAAATTGCTGGTGAAAGCGGCGGTTAATATTTATATTTAGATAAATATGGATGTACGTACATACATTCATGTGTACGCAAATATTTTATATGTATGTATTTTTCGAAGTTGTTTTTGAAAAGCGTATATTGTCGCTTAAGTTTTCTAAGGAGCTATTCGCATAGAAAAGAAATTTAAAAATTTTAATAATAAAAAGTAACTTTAAGCGAACTTTTAATATTTTAGGACGGAAAAAATATACATGATAAAAGAAAAAATTAATACACACATACATTGGGCGTAAAATAAATCGATAACTTAGCGAAGGAGGAACAGTTTATTTATTTAATATTATTATTTTTTTTTTCTTAATTAAAAAGCTGATTTTAAATTAAAAAGTAGTTTGAATGTATTCAACTTTACACTTACATACCTAGTTGTAACCAGTTGTTTTACTTTTATTTATATAATGTTACATTCTGATTCCTTTTAAATTTAAGCACAATGCAGTTTTTTTTTATTCAAATAAAAAATAGTTTGTGCGTAATTTAAATTGTATTTAATGTAATTTTAGCGTAATACCAAAGTTATCTTATGTTTTAAACAAAATACCAATTTTTTTCTTCTAAATTTTTTGTTTCCCATTTTTATTGATGCTATATAGCTTTGTATGTAAGCACTTTTTCTTCCGCCATTTCTTTGTAGCTTAAGTATTATAATTTACTTAATTGCTAAGTATGTATATTTCTGGCTACATAACTAATCTTGTGGCAGAGTATCGGTTAAATGGAAAATAATTTTATTATCAAATAATCCTCGTCAAAAAATTTACCTAAGCTGCCTGTTCATGAAGCATAAAAGCCTTGCAAAAATTTAAAAAAAAGCTGCTTGTTTAAGAAGCGTAATGCCTTATATAAAACATATATATATGTGTATGGAAATACATATATATGTACATACACACATTCATACATACACACATGTGTACAACACAAATTATAAAATTCACGCCTGTAAAAATATTAAAGTAGCAAACTACATTATTCTGATTTATGCAAAAATTTATTTCCGAAACTATTAGATTTAATGCGTTAAAGATAAAAGAGATCCTATTATGAACTTATCTTGTATAAAAATACTTTTATTTAAGTTTACTGTATTTCTAAAAATTTATTTAATTTAATAAAAACTATGTACATTATAAACATGTAAACAAAACAAAAAAGAAAAGTTTTTAAATCGCTTGTTCCAAATTCTAAATATTTCGTTTCATTTACATTTTGTTCCGTTCTGATTCCAAATTGTTTCGTCACTTCCGTCATTTTATTCCGTATTCCAAAAGGTTTGGTTTCAATCCCATTGTGTTCCGTTCAATTTCCAAAATATTTAATTTTGTTCAGTTCCGATTCCAAAAGTTTTGTTTCCATTTTGCCCCGTTTCGTAGCCAAATGGTTTCGTAGTATGTTCTGTTCCGATTCCATTTGCTGATGTTGCAATTCCAAAATGAATCGTGTTAATATCATTTGTCCCATTTCATCTAATTTGCTCTAATCTAATTTTTCGATTAAATTCCAATTCCATACACATTGCGATTTCCTTTCAATTTTTTAAGTTTGCTTTCCAAATTTATAGCTTATTATGGTTAATTTCTTTGAAATAAAAAACGCATTGAAAATTAAATCCGTTTAGTTTTCATTACTCAATCCTAGTTTCGTTTCCATTTGGTTCCGTTTCGTTTCTTCTTGTTTTTGTTCCAATTCCAAAATAATTCGTCTCAATATCATTTTGTTCCGATTGCAAAAGTTTTCGTTTCGTTCCGATTCTAAAGTGTTAGCTTTATTACCATCTGCCCCGTTTCGTTTCCAAATAGTTTCGTTTAATTCCCATTTTTTCCGTTTTTGTTTCTTTCATTACTAAAACCTTTTTTCATTTCCATTTTGTGACGTTCCGCTTCCACTTGTTTCTGTTCCAACTTCAAAATGATGCGTGTTAATAATGTTAAATTTCTAATTCCACACA
>NW_016164883.1:0-29677 GCF_001687245.7 Rhagoletis zephyria | reverse complement strand
AAATTTAAAAATAATTTATTACAGCAAAGACTCAACATTAATATTTTGATTATAGCAGACTCAATTGTTATCACGGTTTGCGATAAGCCCTCCAAATACATAAACACAATTGTATGTATGTGTATTTACTCGATATTTTTTAATATAAGTGAAGGAAACTTTAGTAATCTGAACAAATATGAGAAAAACAATAACTGCTTTTCTTGCAATTATAAGCTTATTGTGTTGTCAAGCTTGGCCAGAGAATTCGCTTAAAGGAAGTCTTCCAGGAAAGCTATGTTTTCAACGATTTCGACGTCAATTTGACATAACATTATCCGCTGATCATAATAATCAACAACGCAAAACAGAAATAGCTCTGGAGGCCCTTGCGAATCTATGGCGTAGTCACGATAGTAAAACGACTGTTGATGGTGGAGTTAAAGTGGCACATAGCAAAAGCGCTTTCCAAACGGATAATACGCAACTTTCGGCGCGTCTTGATGTCAAATTTGAAGTTGGAAGGAAGTAAAATTCGCATTTGTCTTTGTCTTAAAAAAAATAATAATTTAAGTATGTATAAATATTGAAAATATAAGATATTATGCATTATATTTATGTAGATCTTTCAATTAAAATTAACTTATACATTCATATGTACATATACGCGACGAGAATAGATTATTTGTCAACCAATAATGGCTTTCAATATAAGCACAGTATACTGTGAATATAAGTACATATTTTGTGATCGAAATACTATGAAAAGAATAGAGAATCAAATTTAATGGAAAACTCGAAAGTAAAATCTTAGTAGAGTATTGCACAAATCCATAAACATGTATATACTTACACATAGTATGATGGTCGTATTCCATTCGTTACAATAATTACAATTTTACGCGCTTGATCTCATCCATACGAAAATCAGTGCGTAATGCTAACAATGTCCTCACTTCTTGGGCCGTTAAACGCCACGAAGGGGTTTCATTTCCATTTTCTGGACTCCAGTAATCAGAAAGTTCGTCAACCTTCTCTAAATTTAATATTGTTGCTATCTGCGTCAATCGTGTCATTTTGTCGCGTACTGACCATGATGTTACACCAGTTAAATATGAACTAAGTGCACGAATTTCCTGATCGAGAATGAGACCTCCGAGTCGATTAAAAGACGTCTTCTTTATTACTCTTTCCAGTCTCGAAGTAGTATCTGCAGCTAATATACTAACAAAAGCATCAAAATTCCTTGGCGTAAGCACATTTTTGAATTGGCTTAAGAAACCATCCAGCTGCACAATAAGAGTTTGAATATATGTTTCGCCTGCCTCGTAGTCAGCCAGTTCTTCTTCGGACAGAATGTGACTGTAGTTGAGAAATTGGTCAACCCAGGGATTTAGGCGAGGTTTAATTGCACTCGATCTTAATTGGGTCATACCAAAATTTACACAGGCTTTTAAGGTATCTCTTACGGTTCTCAATTCTGATATGCAACTGTCTACAATACGTCGCTCGGTAGCTGAAATCGATGGAAATGAGTTTTTGATATCTTGCTCTATGGTTTCCCATAAGGTTTCAAGATATTCGGTCGACATATCAGCATTATTTAAGCGGTTAATAAAGTTGGTGCGGGCCTTTTCACTGTCACTGGATTGCAATTTCCCATGCTGTACTGCACTTTGGATGGCGCTATAAGCTAAATCTGTGTAGCCGGAAGGATATCCATTCTTAAGTGGAATTTTCAAAGCATTTATAAAATTGTATAAGCAGGAAGCAGCATTGTTGATCACTGCGCATAGCCCGTTTACTGATTGCGTTGTTAGCGACCGGCGAATACATTTTCGTAAAATATAAAAAACATCATCCACCATAGATGAACATTGTTGACCAACTTCAAAAGTGTCCAAAGCTATTGCTTTATATACGCTTTCTTCCATAAAATGTCTCTCGAGTAGCAGATATGTGCTGAGTAGTTCCTGCATTTGACGACTAAGATCTGAATTGTTTAAAAGCGATGTTAAACGTTGTGTTTGGCGTTCTTTCTCAATTTCTTCTGTGTTACTGGCGTCGATGTCTAACTTCACCTTACGCCTTAAAAATCTGAAGTACAATTCTACACGAGAGTGCATGATTGTTAGTTCTACAATGATTGGGTCAATGTCCTTTAGTTGAGGTTTTTCCATGCTAACATATTGCTTTTGATATTGACTAAGCGATGGCATACTACCGCCTGTGGAACGATTGTAGTCGTTGATTTGTTGAATTATATCATGTGTTCGCCTATTTTTATTAAATTCCAAAACAACGTTCTTAACCTCTGAGTCGCATTCATTTTGTAATAATATCGCTAAAGTTATGAGATAGCCGGACCCATAATAGGCCTCTATGATGGGCTTATTTACTTCAATTACACGGGCGAAATTCTCTAATAAAGACGTTAAAGTATCGGCAAACGCTACTGGCAAACGGTTCTCTGCCTTTGCTATATCCAGTGAAGTGCGTACTTCCTTTTCTGATTTAATAGCCAATTTCATGCAAATGTATTTGCCAAATTTTTCGATGCCATCGTAATGCATCCCTAATAAAGGAAATAATTTCAAAAATCGCTCCACTGAAGCCAAGTCATCTTTGTTGACAGCTTCGTCGAAGCGTTGCTCTACAAGCTTTCGCATTTTTGCAGTGGCGTTTTCTAGTGTATGAACAGCATCGCTTACAGATGTAACAGAACCACTTGAGCCGACATCACCAGCTGTCCGTTGTAAAACATTCTGGTCTATTGATAAAAAACGACCAATCAGAGCTGATCCCTTTTCATAGTCTTCCTCATCTATTGCTTTTAGTACACCGTGGCTACAAAGTTGCAAATCTATTAAATCATGTACACGTTGCTGGCATTCAGATGCGCGGCTTCTAGCCAAGTCTACACAACGCACCTTAGCACTTACAGATTCAGCTAAATTAGCGGTATGAGAAATTTGTAGACTTAACTTTTTGGTATCTGCGTCCACGGAATTTAAGGAACCAAGAAAATGGCCAAACGCACTCATTTTTGACTCGATAAGTGACTGCTTGGATAGTAAACTATCCAAATTGGAATTTATGTCATCTTCTTGCTCGGATATTTTGTGTAGCAGTAATTGGAAATCTTCATTGGGATCAGCATCCTCGCTTGCTAACATCTTTAATTCAGAAGAGAGTTTTAGAATAAAGTAAATAATATATGGAATACGCACCTTTTTTCACCTGGGATTGTGAAAATCAAGCAGAAGAAAATTATAAATTTGATATGTGTTGTCGCGTCAAGAACGTAAACACCCCCCATCAACGGTATTTTGTGCATAAGTTGATATCGACTATCGATATCAAATAAAGTAATAGCTACGTTTCTTTACGGATAATTGTCACTAAGGGCAAGTTTTTCAGTGTACGGCCGTGGTTTAAACTCAATTTANAAGAAAATTATAAATTTGATATGTGTTGTCGCGTCAAGAACGTAAACACCTCCCATCAACGGTATTTTGTGCATAAGTTGATATCGACTATCGATATCAAATAAAGTAATAGCTACGTTTCTTTACGGATAATTGTCACTNTCAAATACGATTTTTTTCCCGCTTCTACCATTCTATAGGCCGATAATAAATTTGCTGATAAGTCTGGTATATGCAGTACATTGTTAACGTCAACTACATACTCCCTATTCTAGCGCCCTCACAAAAATCACCATACTCACTATTGTGAGTTTTCTCACTATTGTGAGGTTCACCCAATGCTGGCGAAAATACAAAACATAAAAAGATCACAATTGTCAGAAAATTTGTAATGACCACATATGAACCTCACAAAGCAAAAACAGCTGTTTTTTGAGTTTTTTTTTAATTAAATTCTTGCGTTAAGCGACTAAACAGAAAATATATACATATGTAAAAATAGGAATAAAAAAAACTGACACCTCCTTCCTTCCACTTGGCCATAGTTCGAATGGGCCCTCGTATTGAATTTAGGGTGTCTGCCACTTCTGACCATTAATTTTGTATTAACTGGGGGTTACTTGGTTGGAACTTCCCACGTTGAAGCTCCGGGTGCTCTTTGCAGAAACTTATAAAATACTGCAGCTGCTCCTGCGAATTTCTTTCGAACTTGGATCGCCTAGAAAATAAATTAAATAAGATATTATACAGCAAATTTTTACATTTTATAAAATTACTTACTTTTTTTGTTGTTCGGCCTGCATTTTTCGCGCTGTTTTTCATTTATAATATGGCCGTTTGACAGCAAAACACTTTTCACCTCAAGTGGTGAATTTTAAAGAGCTTGCGTCATAATAAGCATTCAGCACAAAAATTATGCAAATCCTGACACGATAAATATTGAACATGTAGCATTCGTGCGCGATCCATCAATCCATCAATATGGATCGCGATCCAAATATCGTGATAATTACTGACCGTGTGACAGAGCCCTAAGATCAGCCAATCAAATGTCAGCCAGCTGTCCAATTTCAACTCAGTTTACTTAAACTAAGTTTAAACTGGCACTGAAAAACTGGCCCTAATTATCACTAGTTATCAAGCGTTTCTTAACGGCGCGTTTGCATTAGACAATGCTGTCAAGACAATAAAGAAATACGTATTAGTGGTTAAAAACGCGGATAATAAGTAACTTATTTAGGGTTTACACCATATTACAACAAACACATAATGTTGACATTATTGTCATGACAGTATTTTCTGGTGTAAACCCTAACTTAGGGTTCACGTTCACGTTCGACATTTTACTCAAAATGAATTGTCTTAACTATTGTCAGGACGCCTACGCCACGGAGACAATTATCAGCGTTTTTGAAAACTAATATCTATTTTTTTATTGTATTGACAGCATTGTCCAATGTAAACGCGCCGTAAAGGACTACATGTAAATATAAAGCTGCCTTTACATGGGGCGATTATTTAACTTGCTGTCTACTTTGAGGCCAGCGATTTTTGAATCACCATTTACACGAGCGATTTTTTCAGAGCAATGTTGAATCGCCTGGAAAATCGCCTCATGTAAAGGCAGCTTACGGGCCAATTTTTCAGTGCCAGTTTAGACCTAGATTAAGTAAACTTAGTTTAAATTGACATTTGATCGGCAGATCTTAGTTTAAACTAGCCAGATCGGGCGTTTCAATTCAGGTTCGCAAACCTCGTAAATTTACGAGCCTCGTAAAAGAACTGTAAACATTTATATGGAGCTCAATTTACGAGCCCCTTGTAAATTCAGGAGGCAAATTTGATACCCGAGCAACCTCGTAAACTTCAGT
The DNA here is from genome assembly GCF_001687245.7 of Rhagoletis zephyria. Taxonomy (NCBI): domain Eukaryota; kingdom Metazoa; phylum Arthropoda; class Insecta; order Diptera; family Tephritidae; genus Rhagoletis; species Rhagoletis zephyria. The sequence goes on along the minus strand of NW_016164883.1, from coordinate 24,399 downwards.
GTTGCCGAGAGGCTGACATTTTTTTCCTAAAATGAATGAAGNAAACCCTAACTTAGGGTTCACGTTCACGTTCGACATTTTGCTCAAAATGAATTGTCTTAACTATTGTCAGGACGCCTACGCCACGGAGACAATTATCAGCGTTTTTGAAAACTAATATCTATTTTTTTATTGTATTGACAGCATTGTCCAATGTAAACGCGCCGTAAAGGACTACATGTTAATATAAAACTGCCTTTACATGGGGCGATTATTTANTTGTATTGACAGCATTGTCCAATGTAAACGCGCCGTAAAGGACTACATGTAAATATAAAGCTGCCTTTACATGGGGCGATTATTTAACTTGCTGTCTACTTTGAGGCCAGCGATTTTTGAATCACCATTTACACGAGCGATTTTTTCAGAGCAATGTTGAATCGCCTGGAAAATCGCCTCATGTAAAGGCAGCTTACGGGCCAATTTTTCAGTGCCAGTTTAGACCTAGATTAAGTAAACTTAGTTTAAATTGACATTTGATCGGCAGATCTTAGTTTAAACTAGCCAGATCGGGCGTTTCAATTCAGGTTCGCAAACCTCGTAAATTTACGAGCCTCGTAAAAGAACTGTAAACATTTATATGGAGCTCAATTTACGAGCCCCTTGTAAATTCAGGAGGCAAATTTGATACCCGAGCAACCTCGTAAACTTCAGTGTTGCCTAGAGGCCGACATTTTTTTCCTAAAATGAATGATAAAATAACGAAAATAAATTAAAAAAATAATCCGCAAATAAAATGAACTAATTTCATTCACTAACTGTATTGACTTCAGTTTTCTGCTAATTATCGGCAATTTTAATTATATTGTAGCCAATAGTGATAGAGACAAGATGGCGGGATGTTATGGAAAATACTACGAAACAAAAATTGCTTCACAAAATTCTTGTTGAACTGTCAAACAGTACTGTATTGACGTCAATTTGCGAACCTATTCACACCTTTTCACAAAGGGGGCGTTCCATGAACCAAAAATCAAGATCGCGCAAGAACGCGACGTTGTATTTGTAACTAGTTTTGAGAGAATAGTTTGCGAAAGCGGGTTCGTCAGCTGAGCATTTGTTTACATCACAAGCTCCACTATTTCATACATTTCGTTAACTAAAAGACCGTTCGCACCAAGCGATTTTGCGTTCAACTCACGCAGGGTTGCATGAAAAAAAATTGAATTGCTAGAAACATCAAGATATAAAAAAATATCAACATATTCGCCATAAAAAGGCATTGTTCAACTTTGCATTCTCCTTTTGGTTGAACGGCAAATTAATCGCTCTCAACAAAATTGGTCGCCAGTCAACCCTGAACGCGAAATCGCCTCGTAGGAATACCTTTTAAAGAAAAGTTAATTCGACATGATAACACGTACTAAAGCTTTTTAATTAATCGTTTTACCTAACTTGTGTGTTTAAAGTGGCTGACTATAATTTTGGTTAATTTTGGTTTTCTTTGTTTTCTTTGCTTTGTTTTACACGGTATAAGACTTTACGTGTGTAAGGGAATCCCCTAATATTCTCAAACAAAGCTCGTTTATTAATCACCTCATTTACACAGGAAAATCTCAGATTGTTGGCCGTCAAATTGTTGTGTTTAGTCCCCTCAGACACGTCAAGTCTTGCTTTCAAGTCTACTCGGTTCATTGGCGAAGGAGGTGAGATGAGAAGGGAAGAGTACATTCGTCTCACCTCCTTCGCCTACGAACGAACAGACTTGAAATCAAGACTTGACGTGTCTGAAAGCGGTCTTATTCTCACATCTCAAAAAAAGTTATGTTTCTTCTCTGTTGCTAGCGCTGCTTATTCATAGGGGTTATAATGATTATTATTATATAAGCTTTCTCAAAAATAAAAATATGTTTCTTCTCTGTGCGACCTTCATGGGCGTACGCAGGTATGGCTAATAAAATTTACATTCAAAAAATCTTAGTTATGAAAAAGTGGTTTGGATATTTTAGTAAATGATAAGGGTACTAATTTTAAGGCGCAAAACCCCTGTAAAGTGGACAAACTGTGCAATTTTAAACACTCGCAACTGAAATGTCAACATTTTTATGGAAAGTAATTTGCACAAAAAATGCAACTTTGCGCAGCAATTTGGTCGCGCAAATCTGCGCAGTGCGCTGTGCAACCCTCAATCAGATATTTAGTTTACTTTCATTTCGATTTGTGCTCAACGCCTTTTAGAAATGATTGCGGTAAGACTTAGGGCCGGTTACTCAATGTCTGGCTAACACTAATCTCCGGTAAAACATCGTTATCGACGTTACCGACACCATGTTATATGCATGGAGCCGAACACGTCGATAATGATGTTTTAACCGGATATTAGTGTTAACCAGACATTGAGTAACCGGCCCTTAAATATATACTTAAATTTGAGTTTCAACTTTTTAATAGTTTTTAACAAGGCATGAATCACTTTGAAACGATTGTCGTTCAAACGATAACGACAAAACGATGTCATCAAAACACTGATTCATGTATTTGCGTTGCTGTTACGTGTTACTGTTACTTTTACTGTTACTGTTACGTGAAGCAAAACTAGAATTGTGTGGAGGATTTCGCACAAACGATCGAACAATTTTGGGTTCTTATGAAACAAGACAATCTCAGCACGATATCGTCCCGACGATTGTCGTCATACGTGATTCATGCCCAGTTTTTTTTTTGTAATTGTCAAATAATTAAATGTCAGAATTTGAACAAAATATAAAACTGTCCTCATGAAATATGAATGTAAAACTTGCGCGTATTTGTTTAATTATCTACCGGACACTGTTCTCACAGATATGCAGGAAAAAAATAACGCGTTATACAAATTTAGTCATAATATTTATACATACAGGATAACAATGTGTATGTGTAAATTATTTGAAAATAAAATAATCATTGATATTAATTTTAAAACGCTCTCTACATGAGTAAAGTTCGACATAATTACAAATAGAGTTACATAGACAAATGGGTCTGTGAATGGGCTCATTATTAGCAAATTTTGTTTCTCGCGTTGGTACGTAAAAAAATGTATTTTTCTCTTAGAAGCCTCTCCGGCGCAGTACTTCAGGGGAATCGATTTTGTTATAGCATATATCCTTGATGAAAAGAATACTACAGATTTTTCTCCTATTAGCAAGGTATTGTAAATTCAGTATTCTGCATCTCAGTTCGTAAGATGGCATAGATTCATAAGAAAATATGCGTCGAAGGGCAAATTTAGTAAAACGCCTCTGAACTCTTTCTATGCGGTCAGAGTGAGTGACAAAATCGGAGTCCCAAATAATGCACGCCTATTCCAAAATAGATCTCACCAAGCATGTGTAAAGACTTTTAAGTGTGAGTGCATCTAAAAAGTCCTTTGAGTTACGTTTGACAAACCCCAATTTAGTGTTTGCCTCACAGACTATGTATTCTCTTTATAATTGTCCGGACTACTACTTTACACAACAATTTGACAACTAATACATATTCACAATTGTCTTGTCTGAAATTGTCTTATGTAAACGCAGCGTAAAATCTTGCCATTCGTATTCACAATGGCTAACTGCATTTTGAACCAACGTCAAACTCAGCAACCCTGCTACGGCTTTGTTGGATTTTTTTTATTCGAATTTTTCATTCACGGTTTTCAAAAAAAGTTCTATTTCATACCAGAGTAATTATTTAAAAAAATGACCGCGCACTTGGCAAATGTTTATGCGTCCTTGTTACGAAGATATGGTGAATCTTATACACTCATTTATACGGAGCCTCCATCCTATTTATCCAAGATTGTTGGTTCGGATGATTATGCTGGTAAAGTGGTGTATTTTTATATCGAGGTTAGCTCATTCCGCTTCTGAACAATCGGATATTTATGTTAATGTACATTTTTTAGGATCGTAGCAAAATTGCTAATGCCTACGCATCTCAATCCAATATTCTCTTGAAAAACAACGAAGGCGTTAGTAAGGCTGTTGATATGGACCTCACAGGCAGTCCACTTAAGGACGATTGTGTAGTAGAAGCTATCGAAGATATTTCACTAAACATAAGGATAGACGTAGCAAATCCATGGCTCATGCAAGAAGAATGCCACAAAGGAATTAACGTAGAGAAAGCACGTGCTATCATTTGTAAAGAGGAATTTCAGAGTGTTGATCCCGAAGCAACGGGCTCCATTTGGATACTCTGCAACGGAGCAGATGCCGAGAAAACATTAATGTTGCAATATGACTTCTCACCAGGATGCTTTAATCGGGGTATAGTCACCTGCCAAGGTATAATACCCACATTCGAAGTAAATACACAATCGTTAATGCGTCAGCATTTGGCCCTCATTACCCGAAGTACGACGGCACAAGTAGAAACCTATATAGAGAACACCTATCAAATTAAACCTCACATATCTGTACGCTGCAGTTGGTCTTCGACAGCAGCATCACCTTCTTTGGTGGATTTGACATCATGTGACGTTACTTTGCGTCAGTCCTTTTGTTTAAGCTCCTGCAATGAATTAACTGAAGATTTTATGAATCAGTTGCGCATATTGACAGTAATAAGAAATGATATTATCGCATACAAGTGCATAGACAATGGTGACGCTGATGGGCGTAATGAAGCGCTGGTGTATCGTTGTGGCTAGTCAGTATGACGTTTAAGTTTATTTTGTTTGGATTAATATATGTATATATATTTTTTTCAATGCAGTGGCATCGACGTGGACGAATTACGTGAAAATATCAGCAAAGCAGTTACGGAAATTGCAGGTTTTGGTGTAATTGACACCACAGAAAGTGGGGTAGAGTGCGATATTGAAGCAGTTGTGCAGCGTGTAAAGATCAGGCGTCTTACTGATCTCACCGACAAGTTGTGGGAGATCTTGAAACGTAAGAATAATTAACATACAAGTTTTTTAAATTCCTTGTATCTCTTTCGNGAAAGTGGGGTAGAGTGCGATATTGAAGCAGTTGTGCAGCGTGTAAAGATAAGGCGTCTTACTGATCTCACCGACAAGTTGTGGGAGATCTTGAAACGTAAGAATAATTAACATACAAGTTTTTTAAATTCCTTGTATCTCTTTGATAGGTTGTTCTTCATATAAAGACTTAAAAATGGCATTTACGATGTTATTTAAGTGTGCGGCCCACTGCAATATTGTGGTAAGTGTTTTTTAGAGGTCAATATCTTAACACAGTAAGCCTTAAGCTTACAAAGTGAGTCTTATTGGGAATTTACATGAGGCGATTTTACAGACAACTTTTAGCTGAATGCAGCAATTGCCTGGTGTAAATGATCTTTCACATCAACACTCTCAATGAAGGTGAAAATAACCGGATTCTAAAATTTGATCACAAAAAATCTCCAAAAGAATAGCAGGCGCCTCTAACAGCACGCTACATTTAGTTACATGCCCCCTATCGCGAGATTTGGCTGATTATACATTGCACGTGTTACTCTTCCATGTTATATACTTTAAGGCCGCACTGCTTTTCATTTAGAGAACTTTAGCGACAAAAATTTAGCTTAGCGATTGTCACAATTCCACTGCAGCTGGTCACTTTCGTTCAACTTTGGATTGAACTAATTGCCTATGACAGTTGAATCATGTAAATTCCCTGTTAGCTCCGACTTTATTTTCAACTCACTTTATCAGTCCAAAAATTGAGTCTGAGCTTAACCTCTCTTTTTGTTTGTATGGTGCCCATTATTTACACCTAAAATGTTAAGTGTTAACATGTTTCGCCCCTGAATAAATAACGATTGATCCTTTTGATTAAGGTTTATTCAACAGAAAACTATAATCACTTGAGTGTATGTAAACTTATGGATTACGCGTTTACTTTTGCTTTTCTCCTCTCCTATGTTCACTTGCCTTGCAAAGAATACGCCCACGAACAAAAACCGACTGGCAGAAATCATTACCGAGGTTGCTAATCGACGCTTGGCGATTCCGTGTCTCACGGGCACCGAACCATTGGAATTATTATTGGAAATTGGATTGGAAAAGCTGTACAAAGACTACGAGCTCATATTTGATGAAAGTAAAATATGCAGCGCCAACGATTTAAAAAGCAAAAGGTGAGAGCAAACATTTTGCATACATATATGTGTATGTGATGATATACAACCAGTCCTCTATAAAAGTTTCTTTATTAACAAGGATTTATTTTTATTTAAAGTCTTTTTGATTTACGCCACAATGATGAAAACGAGGCAATGCCAAACGTTCGCAAATCACTGCGAAATGCTGTCCGTCCGGAAGTCGTGGCTATGCGCAAAACACTGCTGCACAATACAGCCAAGGGTGGTAATAAATTCAAAGACGAAGATGCGGTAGGTTTTAAGAACAGCAACTTCGATGAGATGGACACAGCAGAACGTCTTGCAAAACTATTGCAAGTACATTGCGCACTGGAGCACTTACTTATGATACATGTTAATTTGAATTTAAGCAACGGTAAGTAGTTTGGATTTGGGGTTTTCTAACTTTTCTATAGTTTCCTTGTTTAATTTACTCATTTAATTTGCAGTTTACAGTGAGGTTTGTGAGCAGCTTTTGAGGAAACCTCCACGGTTTCTAGAAAATATCGACGACAGTTTAGTAGATGAAATTGAGATCTCTTTGTCAGCGCATGATGTGCGCGAACATTTAGAGGGGTGGGTTTCATCAAATATTTATGAAAATCTTTATTTTAATTATATTGATGTTATTCATATGTTTTTCGAATACTTGCAGGAAAGACCCGCATGTTCGTCGTGTTTCCATGCGGTCGAAAAACAAATTTCGGGAAGTAAAATCTACTTTCTTTTACAGCATGGACAATATCTGTCCACAGATCATATCAGAATGTTTCCAATCAGAAGGTGAGTTATGTTTATGAATTTATGTCTTCGATTTATTAATAATATTGGGTTTTTACATCTTACAGAGAAGGAAATCAGTAAGGAGAGTACATATTATAGTTGGCTTTATCGCAAAATAAAAACTCTACATTAATGAAACATATGGGTATATTAGTGAATTTATCGTAGTCAGGGCTCGAATCTTAACATCCGTTCACTGCTCGAAAACGATTCGAAAGAAAATTACGTGATACGTCAGGCAGTGTAAGCTGAACGGGACAAAGAATACGTTCACTTATGTCATAATCCCAAAAATGCCTTTTTAAGTGACGAGTAGTACTATATCGTATGTGACGATTCGAGCCCAGATTTTCGTGAATTCTACAAACAAATGATAATTAATAATAAATGGCAAAATTTTAATATAACGCTAAAAACAGTGGAAATACCTTTTACTTTCCTGCAATTAAGGTCGAGGAACTATTTATAAATTAATAAATACATATAAACATGTAAATGTGTATGAGGCATGCAACTTGTTTAAGCAAGCCGCCTTTTGTTTTGATCAATTCATTCTAAACAATATTGCTCTAAAAAAATAAATTACCAGCACCAAGGGAATATGATAGCGCATTCTCTTTCCAAATGAGACTTCCAGACGCTTCCAAGTTTGGTTCAAACAGATTCTGTTCGTATGTTGAAATTACACCTGCGAAAGCGGAATCAACATACATTGTAAAATACGAACATGTCCAAAGAATATGTTGCAATATGGTACAATCCAATTAGTGTGTGCAGGTTAATCTGCTTTCTTTCAAGTATTTGAGGTGCGCTGTAGAGCAGACGAGTATCAGAACGACATTTGAAGTGCTGAGGTCCGGACGTGTTTCAACATAAAGCAGATGATAAAGAATTTGCAGTGAATAAAAAATAAATATTTCAAATTGTGAAATATCCTTAAGTGTCCTGTTTCAATAGCGGAAGTATATTCGGTGCAGTAAAAACGACACGAACGAGATAAAAAATACACCACTTTACAACCGGCATACCAGTTACAATCAAAGAAAGTTACAAACAAGACTCCATGATCGAGTGTTGTGTCTTTTTTGTGGAAGTGCAAAACGTGACGGCTTGCAAGCAGTTAAACTTGGTTTAAGGATTTTAAAAACTACATGCTAATGCCATTAACCGTGTAAAACGATTTAAAAATACTCGATAATGGTGTGTATGTGTCTTAAAAAGGATATTTTCGTAAGTAAAAAAAAATAAAATTCTAGTTTCACGAATACGCATACAGTAATTTAATATGCAATGTTTAAAGCCTCACAATTTGTTAGAGTATCTGATTGCAAAGCATACAATTGCAGGGATATGGCTTCAGTATTTTTTGCATCTGAAAGATATTAAAGGATATGGGTATAGAAGCGTCAGAATTCTTTTTATTGTTGTGTGAAATTTACATATGTATGTCGAAAGTTTAATTTGTATCAAGGACACTTAGATCCTTTTTGAAGGATTTGCGCGATGGAAAATTAACGATTAACAATATCAAATATAATGTACAAAAATAAGTTTTTTACTTATAAGAAAATATATATATATTTATTTTTTTTTAAATCGAACTTAAATTAAGTTATCACCTTCAACTGCCTGCAAAATTTACATACATACTTACTTTCAGTTATAGCTTTAGGAATCAAATTGCCAAAAATTTAACACAAAATTAAAAATGTCCTTGAACGATNGACTCCATGATCGAGTGTTGTGTCTTTTTTGTGGAAGTGCAAAACGTGACAGCTTGCAAGCAGTTAAACTTGATTTAAGGATTTTAAAAACTACATGCTAATGCCATTAACCGTGTAAAACGATTTAAAAGTACTCGATAATGGTGTGTATGTGTCTTAAAAAGGATATTTTAGTAAAAAAAAATAAAATTCTAGTTTCACGAATACGCATACAGTAATTTAATATGCAATGTTTAAAGCCTCACAATTTGTTAGAGTATCTGATTGCAAAGCATACAATTGCAGGGATATGGCTTCAGTATTTTTTGCATCTGAAAGATATTAAAGGATATGGGTATAGAAGCGTCAGAATTCTTTTTATTGTTGTGTGAAATTTACATATGTATGTCAAAAGTTTAATTTGTATCAAGGACACTTAGATCCTTTTTGAAGGATTTGCGCGATGGAAAATTAACGATTAACAATATCAAATATAATGTACAAAAATAAGTTTTTTACTTATAAGAAAATATATATATATTTATTTTTTTTTAAATCGAACTTAAATTAAGTTATCACCTTCAACTGCCTGCAAAATTTACATACATACTTACTTTCAGTTATAGCTTTAGGAATCAAATTGCCAAAAATTTAACACAAAATTAAAAATGTCCTTGAACGATTCAGTCTAATTTAAACATATATATGTATGTAAATATGTACATGCATAAGTACATATTTATAAAAAGCACAAAACCACTAATATACTAGAAATGTATAAAATGATTTTAATTTTTATGTGAAAACGGTAAAATATTTCCGAGGTTGAAATTTTTTAATGAAATTTGTGGTACTAGTACATATTTTTGGAGAGCAAATGAAATGTAGAAAGCCCCTGACATTTTTAAAAAATATATGTATGTATATGTTTAAGGTTTTTTTTTTTAATTTTACGAAATTTCGTAAAGCCAATTGCAGGCCGATTTTGGGTATTGCATTAAGTACCACTTTCATTTTACTCATCTACTTTTCCAGGGACTGGAATTCTTTTTCAAATTTGGCTATGCCTTCCTGATCATAACGTTAATGATAATGATATGGATGTCCTTGGCGCGAGCATCAATGCACATGCATGAAATGGATGAAATGCGCTATCCACCATGCACACAGAATGCGCTTTGTACGTGTTCAAAATCATCGACAGATCTGGGCATAGTGCATTGCAAGGATGTGCCATTTCCGGCCCTACCTAAAATGGTGAACGAATCGAAGGTAGGCAGAGGCACGAATTGTACAAGCGAAAAAAAATGCTGCACCTAAAAGTTGTTTTTAGTATTTTAATGAGTGGCCCGCGATTCAGCGTACTTATTGAAGGCGTGCTATATATACTTTTGGGTGTACATTTGCCGCAATATTGGTTAACAGTTTTCAATATAAATTGTNGATTAACAATATCAAATATAATGTACAAAAATAAGTTTTTTACTTATAAGAAAATATATATTTATTTATTTTTTTTTAAATCGAACTTAAATTAAGTTATCACCTTCAACTACAAAATTTACATACATACTTACTTTCAGTTATAGCTTTAGGAATCAAATTGCCAAAAATTTAACACAAAATTAGAAATGTCCTTGAACGAATCAGTCTAATTTAAACATATATATGTATGTAAATATGTACATGCATAAGTACATATTTATAAAAAGCACAAAACCACTAATATACTAGAAATGTATAAAATGATTTTAATTTTTATGTGAAAACGGTAAAATATTTCCGAGGTTGAAATTTTTTAATGAAATTTGTGGTACTAGTACATATTTTTGGAGAGCAAATGAAATGTAGAAAGCCCCTGACATTTTTATAAAATATATGTATGTATATGTTAAAGGTTTTTTTTTTTTAATTTTACGAAATTTCTTAAAGCCAATTGCAGGCCGATTTTGGGTATTGCATTAAGTACCACTTTCATTTTACTCATCTACTTTTCCAGGGACTGGAATTCTTTTTCAAATTTGGCTATGCCTTCCTGATCATAACGTTAATGATAATGATATGGATGTCCTTGGCGCGAGCATCAATGCACATGCATGAAATGGATGAAATGCGCTATCCACCATGCACACAGAATGCGCTTTGTACGTGTTCAAAATCATCGACAGATCTGGGCATAGTGCATTGCAAGGATGTGCCATTTCCGGCCCTACCTAAAATGGTGAACGAATCGAAGGTAGGCAGAGGCACGAATTGTACAAGCGAAAAAAATGCTGCACCTAAAAGTTGTTTTTAGTATTTTAATGAGTGGCCCGCGACTCAGCGTACTTATTGAAGGCGTGCTATATATACTTTTGGGTGTACATTTGCCGCAATATTGGTTAACAGTTTTCAATATAAATTGCTAAAATTTTTTAATAGGTCTTTATGTTGCACATGGAAAATACGGGTTTGCGCGAAATTGAACCGTACTTTTTGCAATCGACGGGTTAGCAGTTATGGTTTTATATTCCATTGATTTTTTTTTAACTTCTTGTTCTTAAATTGCGCAGGCATGTATCGATTAAAAATATCGGGCAATCATTTAACGGAAATACCTGACGATGCTTTTATGGGACTGGAACGTTCGCTCTGGGAACTAATATTGCCGCAAAACGATCTTGTAGAGATACCATCAAAATCATTTCGTCATTTACAGAAATTGCGTCATCTTGATCTAGGCAATAATCACATAACACAGGTTCAACATGACTCATTTCGTGGCCTCGAAGACTCGCTACAAACGCTTATTTTACGCGATAATTGTATTTCCATGTTGATGGCACACAGCTTCTCGGGTCTACTCATTTTAGAAACATTGGATTTGAGTGGCAACAATCTGTTTGAAATTGATCCTAATGTCTTTGTGGATGGTATGCCTCGCTTAACCAAGCTGTTGCTGACCGATAATATCCTTTCCGAGATACCATATGATGCGCTTGGACCGTTGAAAAGTTTGCGAACCCTGGACATATCGCACAATGTGATATGGTCCTTGAGTGGCAATGATACGTATGACATTAAATCCGCCACAAAGCTTAATTTGGACAATTTGCACTTGGAATACAATCATATTTATATGTTGCCACCAAATTCCTTTAAGAATTTTGATATTGTGAACAGAACATTCTTCGATGGTAATCCAATACATACGCTTAGGGTAAGTGGATGTTTCGATCGATAGTGGCATTGGCATAAATTCAAATTTTTAAACCTATACTCATTGTCTTATGGCTCTACTAGGAGGACGCGTTCAAACCTGCAAAAATACGTGAGATCTATATGCGCTACTGTGGGCTCACGAATATCTCACCAGTGGCGTTCGATAGCTTGGTCAATAGTCTGCAAATATTGGATTTGTCGGGCAATAATTTAACTCATTTGCATCATAAACTGTTCAACAATTTCGATGTGCTAAGGTGGGTATGCCATAAGCAGATACAACGCCCGGGGTTCAGGCAGCTGAACCTTGTATATTTATTTCTGCAAGCGCAGCTATAATTACTTCCTTGGGTTATAATGCTATAAAATGGATGAGCAAATTATTAGCTTTGATGTTACATACTTAAATATATATGTATGTATGTCTGAAACCTCGCAANATTTATTTCTGCAAGCGCAGCTATAATTACTTCCTTGGGTTATAATGCTAAATATGGATGAGCAAATTATTAGCTTTGATGTTACATACTTAAATATATATGTATGTATGTCTGAAACCTCGCAGCGGTATGTGGAGGCAAATGGTGGCACATAAGCGGTTGTGTATGGGTGTTAGACTTCTGCAAGCATGTGTTGTAAACTTTTAGGCGAAACAGGTGGTGGCGACGTGCCGATTTCAGTGTCTTTTTAATCCGATTGTTGGAATAGGTTGGCTGTGAGGTAAATGGGTATGCAAAAATACACTATTTGTGCAAAAATACGTATTCAAACTTTAAACAACATACTAAAACAATAGAACGAACTGCAGCAAAGAAAACATAAAAAATGCTTTTTCTATTGCAATTGGCCGAATTGGGGGAAAATATTTGTACGTTTAACAAAAGTTAGCAATATGGCTTCTGCTAACTGCCAGTATGCACATTTAGACATTCAAACGCAAAAACATTAGGTCCGTTTCGATTTACATGCTTAGCATGCTGTTAGGCGCGCAGCCCGTATGCTGATTAGCTTGCGACCTTATTGACCAATTTGAAAATCATTACGTACAAATTAACGCTGTCTGTGAAAATTAGTTACGACTTGGAGCATTTTTCTATTTCGCAAACGAGTCTTATTTATGTAGAGTATGTCAAAAAGACTGCGTTTCCACAAATCCACCATTACCACATGCCGTAGGCGATTGCTGTCTATAGCCGTCATCGATTCGCCAACAGTAAGCGAGTGGCGAAACGAACGTGCTCAATGAGGTACAACCAAACTCGCTTGTTGCTTTCATATACAAACTTTTTCGTTAAGCGTGGGCTTAGCGACCGGAAATCAAACATAGCGAGCAGAGAAGTGGCAAATCGATGACGGCTTTTCTTACATTAACATTCACCTAAACACACTCATATGCTTATAACCACATACATATGTGTATATGCAGAGTTATTAGCCTGCGTGATAACAAAATTAAAATTGAACAACCGTTGGAGACTTTTAATGCCATGCAATATACCTTACTCAAATTGGACTTAAGCGGCGATAAGAACGATCCAACGAATCTACAAACGCTACGCAAGTAAGTCTCGTATTTGACATTGCCTTGCAGTCAAAACATATGTATTTATTTGCAAAAAGTATGACCAGAATGCGGAATATGCGCTCGCTGTCAATGTCGCGCATGGGTAGCGCAACCTCAATAGGTCCGGATGATTTCAAGGATTTCGGTGTGGAATTAGAGGATTTGCAAATCACGCGCGCCACACTCGCTACTATACAATCGCATGCTTTTAAACATGTACGTGGGCTTAAGCGCTTGGATTTTAGTGAGAATGGCATACAAACGATTGAGAATGATGCATTTCATGAGGTGAGTAAATTATAAATATATAACAATACTAAAATAATTTACTAGTTTTGTATACTATATGTAGATACATATGATATACATACATACATAATTTAGAGTCCTAGACCACCCGTCCACTCCCTATGAAATGGGAGGAAATGTTTTTTGTCGAAAACCGCAAAAATCGCGGATGCTCTATATTTTAGTGGTATTACCGACTTCCGGTTTCGACCGGAAGTGGGCTGAACTGACCGGAAGTTCATTTTTTCAAATTAGATAACTTTTGTTTTACACTTTTTTCTCGAAAGTGCTTTTTACAACCTCTAAATGATCTTCGAACTTCAACTCGTCCTAGCCTTCTTAAATGAGTGAAAATGTTGTCCAGAATGCTCTATCTTTGGGTTGTATTACCGAGCTCCGGTTGCCACCGGAAGTGGGTAAAACTGACCAGAAGTAGATTTTTTAATAGGATATACATATTTTTTTTTACAAGAGATTCGCATTCTCAGCATAAAAATACATAATATGTAAAGAAATTATCTTTTGGCGGAAACTTTTCGGTTTGGACCGGAAGTGGGTTAAAATGACAGGAAGTCGTTTTTTTTAAGTTAGATGTACATATTTTTACTACAGATTCGGGATCGTTTGAAAATTGTTTCTCCGAAGTGCTTTTTCAACTTCTAGAAGACCATAGAACTTTAACTCGTCCTGGACTCCTATTAAAGTGTTGAAAAAGGCGATTCTGAGAACACAAAAGTAACGTATTTTTGTCCACAGAATCCGAATCTGTAGTAAAAACATACATGTGTAATTTAAAAAAATTCTGCTCTATTCTGCATTTCGATTACGTTCCCGCATTCCGCTCCGCTACAATCGAAGTTTGGTAGTCTGAGTTGCGATCGAATCGAAAGTAGAGGAAGAGCGAAAACATCTTCGAAATCAGCTGGTTGCCTAGGAATGTTTGAAATCGAAACAAAACAAAAGAAATAATTGCCACCAAACTATAGCAGTTTATGAAGTTAAAATTTGTAAATATTTTAAAATAACTACGTATTCTTATGCGCAGAATTCCAATCTTTGGTATAAATATGTATAATTAAATAATCTCATTAAAAAAATGGACCTTCCGGATAGACTTTCGACTTGGTAATTCATGTGTTTTCGTTTTCCAATAGAAACATGTTTATTAATTTACGAAGTCCAGGACGAGTGGAAGTTCGAAGGTCTTTTAGAGGATAAAAAGGCACTTCCGAGAAAAAATTTCAAACAAAAGCTACGTATTTTTATCCTTAGAATCCGAAACTGTATAAAAACATGTATAGCCCTCATCGATTCGCCAACAGTTTGCGAGTGGCGAAACGAACGAACTCACGTTCCCACGACAGTCGGGTCTACGTAACCGGAACGACCCAGATTTATATCTGGCCAAGGACTGTCACTCCAGCAACACTCCCCAAAAACCCTTTGGGGAACTTGTATGCTGCTACAACAACAACAATCAAACTCGATACCGTCTATCCGTGCTAGCTAACTTTGTTGTTGCTTTCACATGCAAAATTCTTCTTTAAGCGACAGCAACTCAAACATGGCGAACAGAGAAGTACCGAGTCGATAAGGGCTTTTATGTAATTTGGAAAAATGAACTTCCGGGCAGTTTAACGAACTTCCGGTTTCTACCTTCCGGTAACACCACCAAAAGATAGTAGGTGACATTTTTGCGGTTTTCAATAAACAGCATTTAACCCCATTTCGGAGGGGGCGGACGGATGGTCTAGGACATCCTGTATATAGTATATGTCCACAAATTTCATTTGCAACAAGTAATTAAAAACCATATTTTGAAACTGAATATTTACTGTTTCAGATTGGTCACTCCTTAATATCATTAAAAATTTCACATGGCTTCACAGGCGCAGCATTACCTGCTGATCCATTACGGCATTTAACCTCACTACAAGAACTGGATTTCAGTAACAACAAAATAACTAGCATGAGTGATACTAGTTTTCATTTCTTGAAAAATTTACGACTACTGGAATTACACGACAATCGCATCGAACAGGTCATGAAGGGCACATTTCAGGTAAGAAAATTCGCATGAAATTATTGTAATTGGTGATTGGATGGAACGACCTAAAAAGTCATAAATCAGTGTTCGAAGGCAGAGTAGCACCTGTTTTTAGTACTCCTTCCTTACTTATTATGCCTAATTCTATAATTTATTATAAATATGTTACAGGGTGATATACACTCGAAGTTGGAAGAGATATCTTTGCGTTTTAATCATTTAGCCCAAATATCACAACACACGTTCTTTGATCTAGAGGTTAGTTAGGCACCTAATTGGAGTTTTTTTTCATATGTGTATATGCAGAGTTATTAGCCTGCGTGATAACAAAATTAAAATTGAACAACCGTTGGAGACTTTTAATGCCATGCAATATACCTTACTCAAATTGGACTTAAGCGGCGATAAGAACGATCCAACGAATCTACAAACGCTACGCAAGTAAGTCTCGTATTTGACATTGCCTTGCAGTCAAAACATATGTATTTATTTGCAAAAAGTATGACCAGAATGCGGAATATGCGCTCGCTGTCAATGTCGCGCATGGGTAGCGCTACCTCAATAGGTCCGGATGATTTCAAGGATTTCGGTGTGGAATTAGAGGATTTGCAAATCACGCGCGCCACACTCGCTACTATACAATCGCATGCTTTTAAACATGTACGTGGGCTTAAGCGCTTGGATTTTAGTGAGAATGGCATACAAACGATTGAGAATGATGCATTTCATGAGGTGAGTAAATTATAAATATATAACAATACTAAAATAATTTACTAGTTTTGTATACTATATGTAGATACATATGATATACATACATACATAATTTAGAGTCCTAGACCACCCGTCCACTCCCTATGAAATGGGAGGAAATGTTTTTTGTCGAAAACCGCAAAAATCGCGGATGCTCTATATTTTAGTGGTATTACCGACTTCCGGTTTCGACCGGAAGTGGGCTGAACTGACCGGAAGTTCATTTTTTCAAATTAGATAACTTTTGTTTTACACTTTTTTCTCGAAAGTGCTTTTTACAACCTCTAAATGATCTTCGAACTTCAACTCGTCCTAGCCTTCTTAAATGAGTGAAAATGTTGTCCAGAATGCTCTATCTTTGGGTTGTATTACCGAGCTCCGGTTGCCACCGGAAGTGGGTAAAACTGACCAGAAGTAGATTTTTTAATAGGATATACATATTTTTTTTTACAAGAGATTCGCATTCTCAGCATAAAAATACATAATATGTAAAGAAATTATCTTTTGGCGGAAACTTTTCGGTTTGGACCGGAAGTGGGTTAAAATGACAGGAAGTCGTTTTTTTTAAGTTAGATGTACATATTTTTACTACAGATTCGGGATCGTTTGAAAATTGTTTCTCCGAAGTGCTTTTTCAACTTCTAGAAGACCATAGAACTTTAACTCGTCCTGGACTCCTATTAAAGTGTTGAAAAAGGCGATTCTGAGAACACAAAAGTAACGTATTTTTGTCCACAGAATCCGAATCTGTAGTAAAAACATACATGTGTAATTTAAAAAAATTCTGCTCTATTCTGCATTTCGATTACGTTCCCGCATTCCGCTCCGCTACAATCGAAGTTTGGTAGTCTGAGTTGCGATCGAATCGAAAGTAGAGGAAGAGCGAAAACATCTTCGAAATCAGCTGGTTGCCTAGGAATGTTCGAAATCGAAACAAAACAAAAGAAATAATTGCCACCAAACTATAGCAGTTTATGAAGTTAAAATTTGTAAATATTTTAAAAAAACTACGTATTCTTATGCGCAGAATTCCAATCTTTGGTATAAATATGTATAATTAAATAATCTCATTAAAAAAATGGACCTTCCGGATAGACTTTCGACTTGGTAATTCATGTGTTTTCGTTTTCCAATAGAAACATGTTTATTAATTTAAGAAGTCCAGGACGAGTGGAAGTTCGAAGGTCTTTTAGAGGATAAAAAGGCACTTCCGAGAAAAAATTTCAAACAAAAGCTACGTATTTTTATCCTTAGAATCCGAAACTGTATAAAAACATGTATAGCCCTCATCGATTCGCCAACAGTTTGCGAGTGGCGAAACGAACGAACTCACGTTCCCACGACAGTCGGGTCTACGTAACCGGAACGACCCAGATTTATATCTGGCCAAGGACTGTCACTCCAGCAACACTCCCCAAAAACCCTTTGGAGAACTTGTATGCTGCTACAACAACAACAACCAAACTCGATACCGTCTATCCGTGCTAGCTAACTTTGTTGTTGCTTTCACATGCAAAATTCTTCTTTAAGCGACAGCAACTCAAACATAGCGAACAGAGAAGTACCGAGTCGATGAGGGCTTTTATCTAATTTGGAAAAATGAACTTCCGGGCAGTTTAACGAACTTCCGGTTTCTACCTTCCGGTAACACCACCAAAAGATAGTAGTAGTAGTAGTAGTTGACATTTTTGCGGTTTTCAATAAAAAGCATTTAACCCCATTTCGGAGGGGGCGGACGGATGGTCTAGGACATCCTGTATATAGTATATGTCCACAAATTTCATTTGCAACAAGTAATTAAAAACCATATTTTGAAACTGAATATTTACTGTTTCAGATTGGTCACTCCTTAATATCATTAAAAATTTCACATGGCTTCACAGGCGCAGCATTACCTGCTGATCCATTACGGCATTTAACCTCACTACAAGAACTGGATTTCAGTAACAACAAAATAACTAGCATGAGTGATACTAGTTTTCATTTCTTGAAAAATTTACGACTACTGGAATTACACGACAATCGCATCGAACAGGTCATGAAGGGCACATTTCAGGTAAGAAAATTCGCATGAAATTATTGTAATTGGTGATTGGATGGAACGACCTAAAAAGTCATAAATCAGTGTTCGAAGGCAGAGTAGCACCTGTTTTTAGTACTCCTTCCTTACTTATTATGCCTAATTCTATAATTTATTATAAATATGTTACAGGGTGATATACACTCGAAGTTGGAAGAGATATCTTTGCGTTTTAATCATTTAGCCCAAATATCACAACACACGTTCTTTGATCTAGAGGTTAGTTAGGCACCTAATTGGAGTTTTTTTTAACTTATTTGGAAAAATCTTAATTCATATTTTATTAATATTTGTAGGCTTTACGTAAACTGCATTTGGATGATAATAAAATTGATCGTGTCGAACGAAGAGCTTTTATGAACTTGGATGAATTGGAGCACTTGAGCTTGCGCGGCAACAAATTAAATAACCTCGCTGAGGAATCCTTCCAGGTATGAATACAGATTGCTTTGATAACAAATAACCGCAATAAAATAGGTATTTAGCAAATAATATAGAAAAAATGGCTGTCTTCCGTTTATTAAAAGTTTACTCAAAATGCTTATGGATTACCTTTGTTAGACTTATCTTTATCCAAAAATACCTGAACCCTATTTTTGATGAATTCCTTCTTGAATATATGATCTATGTTTTGATGCTGTCCTCATAGTAAGGCGGATGGTTTTTATTATTATCATGAAAATGCCATTTCCTGCCAAGAGATATATATTTATTAATTATTAGAAATATGATGCCGACCGAGTTACGTGCAAGCTAATCGCCTGCGGGCCTTCATAATATTAGAAAAATATCTCAGTTCTTCCGAAGATTTCTAGCTGTAATTAATTCTATTATAATTTGTTTTCAAAGCGGGGAAGATTTTTTATTTGCGGATTCCTTTAGACTAAATGCTTTCAAGTTCTTTAGGTTCTTCTTTCACCTTAATTTCACTTATTTCAAATATCTGTTCACCGACAGAATTTAATGTTGGATCATTTGACGAAGCAAGCCAACAGTTCAGGCTATTTGTAGCTTCTGCAGTAATTACATTAGGGTGAAGCAATCTATGCGGCTTTGTAGTTTTTTGCATTTCTGTGATAGATCTAATCCTTATGCCTGCACTCGTTTTCATATCAACTTGACGTGTAATAAAATTCATTGTAGACATTTTATTCGTATCTCTATGTTGGAGACCAGCAAAAGACCAAGAATGCGGATCGGCATTGAAATTGTTGCTATGTTTCCCTTCTTGCGTCTCTTGGATTTGTGGATCGATATTGCTATAGCCGTCACCATAAGCATGTGGCGACAGTACAATATCACCATATATGTATGAGGGCTTATGCTTACGCATATGGGAATTGCATGCCTTAAAATTGTTAAAAGTCTTGTAGCAGATGTTGCACGTTGCGCTGCTAAACGAATCGAAGGGAGTTTTTTTCTTTACCTTTTTTAGATTTGTGGATTGCTGGAAGCAAGCAGTTCCTGCGGAATTGTTTGCCAGATTTTGTTTTGGGCTACCTTTTGAAACCTGTGAAATTTAAAATATTTAGTGCCCAAGATGCAACTAGATGGAAAGAATACTTTACTTTGTTAGCAGCATTCCGATAGACTTTATCTTGAAGAGACATCGGCTCCTTATTTGATGTTTGATGATGATAACCAGTCATAGATACTTCTTCTTTATGCATTGTGTGATGNCATTGAAATTGTTGCTATGTTTCCCTTCTTGCGTCTCTTGGATTTGTGGATCGATATTGCTATAGCCGTCACCATAAGCATGTGGCGACAGTACAATATCACCATATATGTATGAGGGCTTATGCTTGCGCATATGGGAATTGCATGCCTTAAAATTGTTAAAAGCCTTGTAGCAGATGTTGCACGTTGCGCTGCTCAACGAATCGAAGGGAATTTTTTTCTTTACCTTTTTTAGATTTGTGGATTGCTGGAAGCAAGCAGTTCCTGCGGAATTGTTTGCCAAATTTTGTTTTGGGCTACCTTTTGAAACCTGTGAAATTTAAAATATTTAGTGCCCAAGATGCAACTAGATGGAAAAAATACTTTACTTTGTTAGCAGCATTCCGATAGACTTTATCTTGAAGAGACATCGGCTCCTTATTTGATGTTTGATGATGATAACCAGTCATACATACTTCTTCTTTATGCATTGTGTGATGCACTTTTCTTGATTTCGAAGAACGGTAGCTTATGCCATGTTGCTCTGGCACATGATCGCGCAGTAACTTTGGGGAAGTTGGGAATTCTTTGCCACAAATATGGCAATAAAAATGACATTCTCCCCACATCCAATGATTTAATATCCCCTTATTATGGCCGAATAGTTGCCAGCAATTCAAACATCTTATACATTTTCGATCTTGAACAGTTATAACGCGACCTTTTCTCAATTTTTTCTCTAAATATTTTTTATCACAAAGACGAGGAATGCTTATACGTAAATGTTGCATCTGATGTGTGGCTAATGAAGACTGAGAATCGAAACTTAACTCACAATAGCGGCACCTTATACTGCTAAAACTTTCATCTTCCAGACACTCCAATGATGAAGTGTTACAATATGTTAGAGGCATTTCGTCTTCGCATTGACGCGATTCGTTAATTATGTGTCTTGTGTCTTTTAGATTAGTTGCAGATTTGTTTTCAACAGATTCTGATTTTGATTTAGCTACTTTCAGGGGCCGCAGAGTGCAACCATTAAGGGCTAACATCGTTTTAAGCTCTTTTATTTCTGGTGTTGAATTCGTTGCAGGTTTTACTTTAAGAATTCCTAGTGATTTTTGTATTTGCTGAAAAGCCTGTCCATTCACTTCAACTCTATTGTTATTTATAATTGTATTTGAAGCTTCAGTACTTTGAGGGACATCTTTTGGAATTATTCGACCCGGTATTCGTTGAATATCCACTTGAAATACTGTTTTTATTGATNTACAATATGTTAGAGGCATTTCATCTTCGCATTGACGCGATTCGTTAATTATGTGTCTTGTGTCTTTTAGATTAGTTGCAGATTTGTTTTCAACAGATTCTGATTTTGATTTAGCTAAATTCAAGGGCCGCAGAGTGCAACCATTAAGGGCTAACATCGTTTTAAGCTCTTTTATTTCTGGGGTTGAATTCGTTGCAGGTTTTACTTTAAGAATTCCTAGTGATTTTTGTATTTTCTGAAAAGCCGGTCCATTCACTTCAACTTTATTGTTATTTATAATTGTATTTGAAGCTTCAGTACTTTGAGGGACATCTTTTGGAATTATTCGGCCCGGTATTCGTTGAATATCCACTTGAAATACTGTTTTTATTGACTCCAAAGTTACGTCGCTGGAATTCTGTAATCGGTTATGGAAAGTACAAAAAGGACTTCAAAGTATTGTACGAAAATAGAACCCACCCCAACCAAATCCATTATGCGTACGTAATCGTTGTTAGGCTGTATGCGACGGACATTATCAGTCCATTTTTCCTGCATTATCATTACCCGCTGAACGTCCGTATACATGTAATTAACGTTGTTAATGCATTTCTTACAAATATGCTTGGGTAGCGGGTCATGCTGATACATCTATGTATACGTTAGATTTCAATACCATTAAAAAACATATTTTTACAAATATTTTTAATTAGCTCACGACTATTGGATAAACTGCGAGTATCTTCCTTATTAAGTTTTTAGCGTTAGTGGAAGTAAAGATATTTATGTTGCAAATGTCTGCTAATCCACAAATGCGGCACTTTTTGTCCTCCATGCAGGAGGCAGTGTTACTTTGCATTTCCATTGGTTGTTTTACCTTTTATAATGCCTTGCGGTTATGAAGAGATTGTGATTTGGAATATTCTCTACGTTCTCCTTTAATTTCACATGATTAAAGTATGATTTTTTTATCCATAAAACTCATATTTTCACCTGTCCTTACTGGTGGCAAGCTATCGATTGTTTCGGTTTTTTTCACTATCGATAGTTTTTCAAGAATATCGAGTATTTTCGCTATCGAAAATTTTCCAAAGACACAAAAATGGTGCATGAACCAAAAATACAAGATCACGTAAGAACGCGACAATGTATTTGTAACTGGTTTTGAGAAAAAAGTTTGGGAAAGCGGGTTCGTCAGCTGAGCGTTTGTTTACATCACAAGCACCTCTATTTTACACTTTTATTCAAGTAAAGAAAAGTTAATTCAACATGACAACACATTTTAAAGCATTTTGTTGCATCATTTTACCTAAATAGTGCGTTTAAAGTGGCTGACAATAATTTTGGCTAATTTTGGTTTTCGTTGTTTTCTTTGCTTTGTTTACTTTTCGCTCGTTTTCCAGTGAAACAAGATGGCGTAGAACCCGCTAAAAAAATCGACTTTTTTCACTCTCTTGTTCTTACGTGATCTTGTGTCTTTCGTTCATGAAAATGGTGAACGTGCATTAGACCGTTCGTTATTTCAACATTTTATTTTAATATACAGTTTGCCGGGCGGAAAACATGTCTTAAATTAAACAAAAAAAGTATTCGGATCGATGGAGATGATTGAGCTGAGTATAACTATNCCTGCTATTCTTTTGGAGATCAAAATTAGCGATAGCTACGGTGACCATATTAACCAACGTAAAATAAAAGACTTTTTTTCAAAATG
Organism: Rhagoletis zephyria; assembly: GCF_001687245.7. Taxonomy (NCBI): domain Eukaryota; kingdom Metazoa; phylum Arthropoda; class Insecta; order Diptera; family Tephritidae; genus Rhagoletis; species Rhagoletis zephyria. Next base: position 1,268 of record NW_016164883.1, on the reverse strand, counting down.
ATTTGGGAATACGTACATACATACAACTTGTATGAGAAAAGTACCTTGCCCATATCGTAATTTAAATCACATATTTACCAGTTAATTATATTATTTAATTGTACAAGTTCCCGTGCTGTAGCGAAAAATGAAGCCAAAACCTTTTCAAGGACTTCGCCATCCTTTGCTACCAAAATGCGTTTATCATAATTCATACTGCACGACGAAGCCAGAACACAGTGGTTCAAAATTGGAATTGAATGTTCGTAATTCACCGGAGCCTTCATTTTTCAACCAATTTTTGCCAAATACCAAAAAAAAATATTTATTTTGGTGAACATTTTTTATAACATTTCAAATTTTTGTGTAATTTCTTCGTTGTGGGAAAACCATACAATTGTTTTCAACTAGTTTTTGCTACGTAACATTTATTAGCTGGAACAGGAGAATACTTTTCTTCAAAATTGCTCCTTTTTCTGCATTTTGCACTAAAAAATTGAATAAATTAATTATATATAAATCAGGCTCAACTGGTCTCTTGCAAATATTGTAAGCTTCCATAAAAAAAAAAAATAATCAAATTAAGTGAAAAATGAAGGCTCCAGTGAATTACGAACACTAAATGACAGTTTTTTACCACTTGTTCTCTTTCAGTGGAACTGGAAACTCAGCGTGCAACGCGATCCTGGGCACAAATTTCCCTGTGCTTTACAGATTGTACAAAGATTACCGATTAAATAGAAATCCTTAGTGGGGTGCGAAACAAACTAGCGAAGGTTTTCATTATATTTTATAAGGGATATTTTAATTTTTCATATGCTGTGTTTAAAAGTTTACCTCTGAAAAAATGCAGAGCTCATTTAAAGGACAGTTTAAGAAATAAAGGACAAAAAGCGTCCTTTATTTTGAAAAAAATTATAAGAACACGGGGTTAAAATAAAGGACTGTCCTTTAAAATAAAGGACGGATGGTCACCGTAAGTATAACGGTATACTTATTTTTTGGGGAAACAAGAATTATCAAAGAACGTTCTTTGATAATACTTTATCAATTGAAGGAGAGCTTCACAGTATGAGGTGAAAATAAGTACTTTTTAATAGGGCTGCCGCCCGCTTAAAATTTTTGGGACTGAAATATATATCTACTAAATTACGCAAGGAATTAAAGGCATTTAAATGCGCTCTTACAAGTCTATTCTGCTATGGTAATATAAATTTTGTAACCGGTAATTAAAATGTTAGCCAATTTTTAAACCTTTTTCGCATTCTGTGCTCTCTTGTAACCGGTAA
>NW_016164882.1:15814-29686 GCF_001687245.7 Rhagoletis zephyria | reverse complement strand
ACATTAGAATTTACAAAAGGAATTTCACTACTAATTGCCTACTTTGCGTACTTTTCTACTACCATTTTCGCAACAAGGGATTGCATTCTTGCCCTTTCTCTGTCCTTCGTAAATGCAACCTTTTGTAACGGAGTGTCAAACCGCAGCTGTCAATAATTACACTGGACCACAAATTTCAACTTTTTCTCTTTACCAGAAACGCCGTTATATTTGCAGGAAATCTGGACTTTTAAACGAAATGTTGAACGTAATATTGAAATAACAATGGCTGACAGCAACACAAAATGCGTGCTACGTTAAAAAAAAATACACCACAAGAAGTGCGTATAATTACGGGGTATAAGTGTACTATACGTACATTGCTCTTAATAAAAAAAATAATATTAGGATTGATAGGGGTCTTACTCCTGATCATAACGGTATAATGTTTTACTGGGGGAACTAATCGCACGATATTTTATTTTTATCAATACTTCTATAAATAATGAAAATTTTTTATAAAAAATCGCGTGATTTTTATTACAAAATCTCTCCATTTTAATAAAAAAAGATTAATTACAATGTCCGTTTTTATTGCTTCCCTTTTTCAGTGCTTTTTATTGGGCATTTTTTGTTGTGTGGCAGCACCGACATTTTAGTTCAATTGGTTTGCAAAGCAAAAAGTGAGCTAATTGAATTTTTGCATAGCACAAAATTAGATGGAGTCCTATAAAAAATAATAATAATAATAATAATAAAAAAAAATATATATATATATATATATATATGTGTATATAAAATAAAAAATTAAAAAAAATATATGAACTATGCAGTAAAGGAAAGAAAAGATAATAATAGCTCTAAAAATTTTATATTAATGATTTAGAGACCTTGAGAAATACAGATGTAAACAGCATTGTTGAAAATTTCAAAAGCATTGCTAGCTGTCAACAAGGAGGAAAAATAAAAATATGAAAATTTTTACATTGTTTCAAACCAAAATGCTGATTTGGTTTCTCTTCAGTGACCAGTAATCAAAAATAAATGCCCCGAAATCCAAATTGCCTTTGTCTTATACACTTTATTTAATATAAAAAACAGAACGAGAAAATTGTGTATCTATCACTAGAAAAAATTGATGTATGTATCCGGTAATTCAAAAAGTAAGTGAAGTTGGTTGCGAGTAAAATAAGAAAAATATAAATGTCAGAAATGGCAAGTCACCAGGGGTGATTTTAAATAGTATCATCAACATTCCGGCCCTCTTGAAAGCATCCGCTTTTAAATATCGATGAACAGTGGGCAAAGTTTGACAATGGGTCTTTTTAGGGTCCCCTTAAAAGTGTCTACAGACGCCACTCGCACTAAACCATCGGATCCTGGATGCACTTCTGAGATCTTTCCAATGGACCATTGGGTTGGTGGTAGGTTGTCGTCCTTTATGATAATTGTGTTACATATTCGATTGACCACCTTTTCCAAAAATGCTGTGTCAGCTTCTGAAGGTATTGCCAACGATTTACTGCATTTTCCTTTAGGTTGAGGAGGTTTTTGTCTGGCAGAGAAGTCATTGGGCGCATAATCAGGAAATGTGCTGGAGTCAAGGGATCGATATCGCCTTCAAATTTGGTACATAGTGGGCGTGAGTTGAGACATCCTTCAATTTGACAGAGAATAGTGTTCAACTCCTCATATGTAACGCACGCATCAGCCAATGTTCGTTTTAAGTGATACTTGACTGACTTGACGCCTGCTTCCCATATGCCGCCGAAGTGGGGTCCTGCAGGTGGGGAGAAATGCCACTGAATTTCTTGCTCAGCTGACGCTCTTGAAATAGTTTCCTGTGTTGTCGAATCATTTATGTATTGGTATAGTTCCCGCAAATGTTGATTAGCACCCACAAAGTTGGTACCATTGTCTGAGAATATATGTAATGGTTTTCCGCGCCGCGCAGTGAATCTTCGTAGTGATGCAATGAAAGCCGCTGTAGACAATTCAGTCACCAGCTCAATATGTATTGCCTTGGTGGTCAAGCAAATAAAAAGTGCTATCCAGCATTTATACAGTTTAGAGCCACGTCCCTTCCAAGAACGTACCTGTATCGGCCCAGCAAAATCGATCCCCGTGTTGAGGAAAGGTGATCCTGGATCCAAACGATATTTTGGTATGTCACCCATTTGTTGTTGGTAGGAAATGCCGCGGTGTCTCATGCATACTGTACATTTAAAGATGCCCTGCTTGATAACATGTGTGACTCCTGGAATCCAGTACTTAAGAGCCAAGAGATAATGTAATTGCCTCTGTCCGGCATGCAAGTAACGTATGTGATAGTCACGTACAATTAGTTTAGTTAACGGGTGAGTTTTGTCCATTATGAATGGATGTTTCTGATTATAATTGATTTTCGCGTTGGTAACTCTGCCACCTACGCGGAGCAATCCTTGTTCGTCAATAAATGGAGCAAGTGGTGCCAACTTATGTGAAGATGGTAACTGCCTACCTTGACCGATAGTTCGTAACTCGAATGTGTAAGATCCTGCTTGTACTGATCTAACCAGGACATCATGCGCCGTGCGTAGTTCACTGGTTGTAATGGATTGATTATTACCTTTGCTATTAATGCACTTAGCTTTGCAGTTGTTGACAAATCGCAAAAGAAGTGATGTGATTCGCAGCAGTCGTGTATAACAGGAGTAGCGCTCTATCACTGAAACCTCAGTTGTTACGCTTGCAAGTGCAACCGTGCTTTTCCGTTCTTCCTGCGTTATGTCATCTTCCAGAGGAGGCACTAAATGACACGTCTCTGGAATGTCTTTTAGTTCACCTGGACCATGCCACCAAATCTCGTTAGATAGAAGTTCTTGAGGACACAATCCCCTTGTGGCAAGATCTGCAGGATTGTGCTGAGAAGGAATGTGTCTCCAACGCTCAGACGGAACAACTTTTAATATTTCCGCAGTTCGATTCGCTATGAATGTTTTCCAACGGCGAGGATGATCCCTTAACCATGCCAACACTATTGTGGAATCCGTCCATCCAAAGGTTTCAGCCTTTGACAATTCCAGCGCATTTTGTACTTTAGTCATTAATTTCGTCATAAGATGTGAACCACATAGCTCAAGCCTTGGTAGTGTGATTTGTTTAACTGGAGCCACACGCGTCTTGGCAGCTATTAAATTTGTTGATATTTGCCCATTTTCATGGTGAACTCTAATGTATATAGTTGCTGCGTATGCCAGCTCCGAGGAGTCTGCAAATCCATGTAGTTGTACGAGCTTCTCATTGGAGTAACGTATCCACCGGGGAATATGTAACTGTAATATGCGGTTGATGCTTTCTCGATACTCAACCCATTGAGTGTAAAGGTCGTGCGGTAATGCCTCGTCCCATCCTATTCCTCTCAACCACAGTTTTTGCATGAATATCTTCATTGATATAACCACTGGCGACAACCATCCGATGGGATCAAATACCCTAGCTAAATCCGATAAAACACTTCGCTTGGTTGTATGTTGGTTTGATGGCAAACAAACGCTGTATTTAAAACTATCGGTCGATGTATCCCATAAGAGTCCCAGTGTCTTTACTGTGCATGTAGAGTCTATATAGGTATCAGATTGAACCTCTCGATCCTCACTTGGAATACTTTCCAAGAAGGTTGCTGAATTTGAAGACCACTTGCGCAGATGTAACCCAGCATCAAACAACAGGGCGCAAATCTCTTATTTAAGCTGAATCGCAGTAGCTTCGTCGGTAGCGCTTGCCATAAAATCGTCTACGTAGAAATACTGTGAAATTGCTTCAGATGCTTTCGGATGTGCATTGGCGTTGTCATTGGCGATTTGCTTCAAGGTTCTAGTTGCGAGGAATGGCGCAGCTGACGTTCCATAGGTTACAGTCTTGAGATTATATTCTTTTATGGGTTCATCGTTTGACCTCCGCCAAAGTATACGCTGCAGTGATTGGTCGTCAGGGTCCACCAAGATCTGGCGATACATCTTCTCTATATCCCCTGTAAATCCCAACTTGTACTTGCGAAAATTTAAAATAATGTCAAATAGATCTCTCTGAATTGTGGGTCCCACGAGCAACTGGTCGTTGAGCGAGAGTCCATTTGTAGTCCTACATGACCCATCAAAAACAACCCTCAGCTTAGTTGTTGTGCTGTTAGGCTTTAGCACTGCGTGATGCGGTAAAAAATACGTACGTTTTGGATCGAAATTACCAGCCGGCTCCATGTGGCCCAACGTGATATAATCGAACATAAATTTTTGGTATTCTTGCTTGAGCTGAGCATTATTATGAAAACGTCGTTCCATAGCTAAAAAACGTTTTAGAGCGTTGGTACGTGACTCACCGAGTTGCGGTTCGTTTTTCAATGGAAGTTTAACTACATATCTTCCAGACTTGTCTCGCTTAACAAATTGTTTATAATGATTTTCAGCTGCTAACTCATCAGGGGTGAGATGCTGAAGCGGGCCCTTGACGTCCTCAATCTCCCAGAATTGTTGCAGCTGTTGGCTAATCTCCATGAGTGTATGCGCGGTAATGATATGTTGTTCGTTCTCAGATGACAGCCTACCGATCAAAACCCATCCAAAAATTGTGTACATTGCCGATGGTGAGCCACTGGGGTGCGGTATAATGCTTGGTAAGATGCAATCGGCTAGAACATCTGCTCCGAGAATAAGGTCAATGCGACCTGGCTTATCGTAGTATGGGTCAGCCAATTCCAAATGCTTAAAAAACTCTGTGGTCTGGCTGGAGACCTTATATGAAGGTAAGTTCCGTGTTAGATTTGATAAACAAAGTCCCTCTGTTGAGATGGTCTTGCCTTGAAGTGCATGAATGCTTATGTACACTTTTCCTTTTGAGCGACTTCCATCCGTTGCTCCTACTCCATAGAGAATAGTGTTGTCGTATTTGGGTTTTAGTTGAAGACGTTGCACGCATGCTGCAGAAATAAGTGTGCCTTGTGATCCTGAATCCAGCAAGGCGCGACATTGCTGCAGTGAACCAGTCGCATCCTCAACCATCACCAAAGCAGTTGGGAGCAACGTGATTGACTGTGGACTTGATTGCAAACTGTTCACACTAATGCTTGTAGATTCTTCACTTCGTACTGGTGGTTGAGATGCACTTGTTTGTTGCTTCTCTGTCGACGACCGATCTAAGTGCAGAAGCGTGTTGTGCTTACCGTTGCATTTACGACAAAATGATCGTTTGCAATTCACAGCCTGATGATTTGCTTGCAAACAATTAAAACACATGTTGCCTTGCTGGACAACCTTTCGCCTTGCTTCTACGTTGAGTTCCTTAAATTTACTGCAGTTGTATAGTGGATGATTCGAAGAACAAACAGGGCATGCCTGCATAACAGTAGTAAAAGTGCGTGATTGTTTTTGCTTATTGTAACTCTGATGTGATTGGTGGTTTGTGCCCTTAGATGTATTTTCGAGTTCAAATACACGCTTTTCCAAAAAATTTAAAAAATGTTGTATAGTTGTCGATTCGTCCGACTTTCTATCTCGATACCACAAAGTATGAGTTTCAGAATCTAGTTTTTTCTCAAGTATAAAAAGTAAAATTGAATCCCAGTGCTCTACTGGCTCTTTGAGCACCCTTAGTGCGTTTATGGTTTCGTTGGTTGTGTTATACAAACGTTTTGCTTCAGAAACTGATGAAATTTTCATCACAGGTTGATCAAACAAAATTTCAAAATAAGCCTTTTTTATATTGTCAGGTTTGTCATATTTTTTCTTCAATAGTTGCCAAGCGATTTCATAATTTGCATTTGCTGGTTGCAAATGCTTTATGAGTGACAGTGCATCACCCTTTACCTTCGTTTGCAAATATTCCAATTTCTCAACATTTGAAATGTTAGTTTTGTTGTGAACCATGGCTTCGAATAGATCGCGGAATCGCATCCACTCGATGCACTTGCCATCGAAGTCAGGAATTTGTATTCGTGGCAATCGAAGCTCTTGTTGTGGCAGCTGTTGCAAATTGTTTATTGTGTTGGCTGGTGATGACGAAGATCTACCATCACTGCTTACGTTTTGTGAAATGCGTTCAATTAACGCGCCCATGGTGCCCTGATGCTCCATTAATGCTTGCATTGCTGTCGAAATATCTCTTGGAGATTGCTGATTCTCGATAATTGTCGCATTACCACCCTCTACTTGCGCACGTGAATAGCTTGCTTTAATTGTAAAATACTTTTCTTCAATTGCGGCCCGATACTCGTCCTCTTGCTCAAGCTCGCTAGCCGTTGTTGTAAGAAGATCGATTTCATTCTGAATATCGCCGTATTGCTTGAATAATTCTTCAGCGCGCTCTATACGCACTTTTAAATCGTCAATTGTCGTGTTTGTATCTGCACAAATACTTTGAATTCGTGTCAGACTGCTTTTGATTACTTGACGTTGTTTTTTAAATGAATCCATTTTGTGGTGGTTGTTTTTTTACTTATGTTGACGTTTCTACTATGTTCTACTTGTGGCAAATGTCAGTTGTCGTCAATGTACGACCGCTATTGTGACTGCAACATACAATTGCTGCCAGATGTCTTGAATAGTACTCCGAAAATTGTGCTTATTACTCCGAACGAGTCTCCAATTTGTGTTGCAATTTCAGACACCCTTGTGTGTCTCCAAATAAGATGTTGCAACTTGAGTCACCCTTGTGTGCCTCCAAACGATGTAATGCTGCTTGTGACACAATCTCGTGCCCCCAATCACGATGATGCGATTACAGACACTCTTGTGTGTCTTCAATGAAGATTATGTAATTCCAGATACTTGTGCGCCTCCAAGTAAGACGCCAATTGATAGTCGAAATTTACGGTGGTGTATACAGAAGCAACCTGGATTCCTTGAGCATCCGGCTCGAAGGACCAAATTATGTTTCAAACCAAAATGCTGATTTGGTTTCTCTTCAGTGACCAGTAATCAAAAATAAATGCCCCGAAATCCAATTTGCCCTTGTCTTATACACTTTATTTAATATAAAAAACAGAACGAGAAAATTGTGTATCTATCACTAGAAAAAATTGATGTATGTATCCGGTAATTCAAAAAGTAAGTGAAGTTGGTTGCGAGTAAAATAAGAAAAATATAAATGTCAGAAATGGCAAGTCACCAGGGGTGATTTTAAATAGTATCATCAACATACATAATAAATTGGAAAAAATTTTAACAATATGCAGTACAAAGTAGTATGAGATACGCACAAATGTTATTATAGGACTCAATTATTATATGCCTTTGTTAAGGATATCCCTAGTATCACTATAAATATTACATATAGCCGTGCTCCCATTTTCAGAATCGCAAATATTTTTCGTTTTACTTTTCAAATCGCAAAATTACGTGCTCCAATATTCGCAAATCGGAAAATTTTTGCGGTTTCAAATCGGTTGCCGGTGAGACGGTGGAATGAAAAGTAAATGGCAAAATTAACATAAATAACAAGCTAGCTTAGTTTAAATTTATTTCGGATTATGCCCATTATATTTTGCGATATTTTTTGCGTCCTAAAATTTACTTCTTATGTTGATTTTATTTGTTTAATTAACTATTTATTATACCTATCTCCGTTTTGGGCAACGAAAATTTATCGAAGCAACGAAGATTTACGATTTGGTGCGGACGAAACATGTGCGATAATTGTTGCATACCTTCAAGGGATGGCTTTCAGGAATGCTGGAAACGATGTGGAAAATGGCACTTATCGATAACAACAAGTTGCGAATTCAGGAGCACCCAAAAATAAAAACGTACGATTTTGACAAAAACGCAAATTGCAAAAGTAAGTGGAAATGGGAGCACGGCTGATAAATATGTTATTGGTGTATTTGCTTTATTTTTGTCTTATAAATATGTAACTGTACCGCTTAAACTTATTTGAACTTAGTCTTTAAAATTTGTTTTTTTTTTTATCAACCTTCACCCTGTCTACGGAAACATGGCTGGGTGAAGGAATACACTTTTGGATTTAACTGCTAGTTTGATACAACCTGGCATTGTTGGGAATGACAAGTCTCACCGCCAATCTTGAACTAGTTACTAGTTCATAAAGCTAAAAAAAAGCAAAAAGTGAGGTTTAAGTTGACATTTTTTGTAACTAAAAATTCAATTTTCTTAAAAACCATCAGCCTCCGGAGGGGGGGTTTTCAGATTTACAATCACAAAAAGCCGCTCTAAACCTCCTCATTTTTGTTTTTTTTTTTTAAAGCCGGGTTCCATATTGGAAAATTTTCCCATTTTTATTATGTACAACCGGTGTACATTTTATTTTAGCAATATTATACACTTTCGCGTAGTACATTTTGTTTTGCGATGTGTGCCTTTATTGACAATTTATAGAGTCGCTCTCATAGGGAGTGGTGCAATTTGTGGTAATCACGTTCTGCTTTATTTAGGGTATGCAGTTTTATGCGCGTTGCTGCAAACAACGCTGGTGACACTGAATCAGTTTTGCCGGTCAATTTCCTCACACACATTGCTTGTCAGAAGTCATCAAAATTGAAAGCCATTACGTAGGCGGCATTCAATTTGAGAAGCAATTTCATTGTCAAAATGTCGTCTTCAAGAAAACAATGTAACTAACTAGCTTCTGAAGACCTTTTTCCATTTTTAGATGCATTGTAGATTAATATTTTAGCTTGGGGTAGCTTATTATTTTTTTATTTTCACAAAACTTAAAGCAAAATTGAAACTCAATTGAAAGGAAAAAATTGAAAGCAAGTTGCCCGTTCAAGTAATAAAGAAGGGTGTGTTAGTGAAAAACTGTGAGTGTATTGAAAATTTAAAGGAGATGATAGCGCAGATTTATGCGGAATAAACTATTACAAATGAAAATAATATTTTAACAGTCAATACAATATCTATACATATCTTTTTCTTTTTTTCAAACATTGTATTATGTACTGCTAACCAGGCGATAAAGAAATCCATGTCTTGCATCAATATGTATATTAGGGGACCGACTGATGGATCCAAAGACGCCTGCATGGAAAGGACTCCTAATCCCGAATTCTTCGGTCCAAAGCCCATTATGTGCGAATCGATTAACCACCACCTTATAATTTAAAGAGGTCTTTTTATAATCACCGCCATGATTCAATAATACAAGGTTCGATAAACTGACAGTTGTCTCTCTCGCTCCCTTAGCAGTGGCAAAGTGTTGCTTCTTTGCAAATTTACTTGGAAAAAGTGTTGCTTTGCTGTGAAATAGAAGTATAAGCTTTTCTGCAATATGTTCCTTTGTATATGGATATGAAGCACATTTAACTGATGAAAACATAAACTGCTTTTAAATTGGATGTTTACATAAACCTCATAGTAGTTTTATTTTAATTTTGAGTCTTTTTGCAGTTTTTATACGGCTAAATAACACAAAAATTGCGTAATTCACGTAGATAAATTAACATTTCGTTCAATATTTCGTTTAAAATGCTAGATTTCCTGCAAATACATTAGAATTTAAAAAAGGAATTTCACTACTAATTGCCTACTTTGGTTACTTTTCTACTACCATTTTCGCACCAAGAGATTTCATTCTTCCCCTTCCTCCGTCCTTCGTAAATGCAACCTTTTGTAAGGGAGTGTCAAACCGCGGCTGTCAATAATTATCTAACCTTGTATTATTGAATCATGAATCACCGCCACTTACACTACCGATACTGCTTAGCACAGTATAGACAGTAGCCAACCATTTTGGGTTGTTGTTGTAGTAATCGTTGTTGTAGCTATATTGACCCTTGAGGAAGGCACTGGGTTGTGTGCTGCTATTTAATTGCCTTCCTCAGCCTTTTTCTTAGATTTCAGGGTTGTGTGCTGCATTATTATTATATAAATAAATTTAAGCATTTCACAAATCGTGATTTTATAAAAAGATAGTTATAAATGATGTTGAAAAAGCAAACAGACGCTCGTGCGAAATCTCTATTTTTGTGTGTTGTTAAAATTTATACATGGCGTATTGATGGTTATACAAGCAATCTATTCTTTTGTGGATTTGATGTTACTTGAGAATTTAGACAACGTGCGAGCTGCCAGGTTCTGTTATCAGTATAATTAACACAAGCTTTTCCGCGCGGTTGCCTTTCAATAAACAGAATTAACAAATATTCGCAAATAAATTTGATTTATCTTATAACTGACAACTAACGTACGATTTTTGTTCTTTTCCAGACTCCATTTTGATTTTGACTCTTTATTACCGCCAATAACTTTAAGTGTATACATATTTACAAGCTGTCAAAATTTTGGGTGGTTCCACGAGCTAAGTAAAAATTATGGCGTTCGTATTCATAACGAGAAATCTCAAAATTTTTGTTTGATCTTTCATTTCGTTTCTCTTTTTTATCAGTTGGCAAAGGCCCTCAGTGGCGGCGCTCCCAGCGTTGAGATACCAAATTCATGTCAATTAGTAGAAAAGTTCCAAGGTGTAATTCTTGCTGTAAAACTTTTCACCAGCGGGTTGAAAATTTTCATTTACCTCATAGTTGTCAAAAATTTGAAATCCGGAGTACTTTTCTATCAATTGGCACAGGCTTTTTGCGCAAATAAGGTTATGAAATGCGTTTGATTTAAATCGTTTAAAAAATGAGTCATTTATGTATACCATTTTATGTGGAATTGTTCAATAAATTTCGTTTTACATTATACTTTTTGAAACTACTGGAGTTAATTATTTTTTTTCTCAAAAGCAACCCTGTGTGCTTAGAAAGAGTGTGTACCAATAATTTCATCCCTGGCTTATTCATTACGAGGAAGGCAGTCGCTAAATTCACCCAAGGTTGTTTAGTGGTTATACTGTGCTGCTTAGGTTCCTCGTGGTTTGTGAATGGGCCTCCGCACACTGGACTGCTCAGTCCGCCTAAAACTGGGTTTGTTTGATAAAAGGGGAAAGAGAGTTCGAATTTATTTTTTGCTAGTTTGCTCAGGCCCAATGGCAACGGCCATTCCCGGAAATAGGAAACTTAGCCCACAAAAAATCCACATACGTCCCACAAGAAGCACGGTTACCTGCTGTCCAGATTTATGCTATAGCACACTAGCAAATTTTTATCGATCAAGTTTGCGCAAACTTTCGCTAAAACTGGTTCAGAAAATTGCATGTAATCCGAAAATTATACTTAAATAGATCAAATAAACTCCTCATATTACATTCTCGCTGACCTGTAAGTTAACATCACTAATCTAATTCTTTTTTGAGTATAAAAAATAGATTCCCAAACAGACAATGGCCCGTAGTCATAGTCAAAATAAAGTCGACTTTAAAGTTAGTTGCAGCTTTTTGACATAATTTTCAATGGGATATCTGTCAAAAAAGCTGCAACTAACTTTAAAGTCGACTTTATTTTGACTATGACTACAGGCCAATAAATTTCCTGCTATATTAGTTGAACTTTCGGCCAATATTAACCCTCAGGTAAGCAACCAACAATTCGGCCATGCAACCCTGTAAACTGTAACTCATGTTCCAAACATAAACAAATCTCCACACGCTCAGTCCACTCGTCATTAATTAAGGGGCATACCACTATCGCACGTTTTCGTCATGCAAAATCAAAACTACACAATAATAATAAAATATTAAAAGTTTTAAGATCGAAAACGTATTTAATACCCACTATATTGCTCGCCAACCCAAAATGATCTTGTCTTGCGCCACCTTCCTAACCTCAGCGGAATAACATTATTTGCAGAAAAAAATGTCTCGTTACTCGGCAATGCGGAAACGCAAAGAGGCGGTTAGATATACCCTAACGTGCAGATTCTGCGGCAATAAGCACCCCATCAGGCTTTGCCCTGTATTTCGGGCTAAGGCACCCGAAGACCGTATACGCGATGTGTTATTGCATCGGTATTGCTCCAACTGCCTAGCCGGGACCCATCGAGCCGCCCACTGTACAAATGAGGGTAGATGTCGACGCTGCCAAGAGTCTCACCACACGCTACTGCATATCGACGACGCAGCCGGAAAGCACACGACCCGTTGCCCCTCCTGGGCGCTGCCAACGATGACGATGACAGCGATGTAATATCGATCGAAGCCTCAGAAGTCGAGGAGGAGGAGGTAGTGCAAACTGGAGCGGCAACCGATGCTTTCCGCCCAGATGCGTCGGTCGGAATGGAAACGAGTGCTTTCCATCCGGATAATGTAAGCGGATCGGAACCTCTGCGTCTCCGACCGCTACACCAGCACGAGCTCCAACGACAGAGTTGGGAAATTACAGAATACCGACCTCCTCCCAGTTGGCAGGGAACACAAACCCTACGTCGGCGAAACCGTCCGCGACAACATGGGAGAGTGGAATCAAACGCATTCCACCGCCCAATGAGAAGCAGTTTCCGAACCGGGCTAGCGACGAACCCGCAAATAGCAACGTACGCGCTTCAATGCTTGACGCCAGTCGCACCGACCGCTGTAGTCAAGATCGAGCCAGGAGGGCGCCTCCATTTAATCCGCGCACTTATTGACCCGTGTGCTATGACTTCAGTGATTGCAGTGGGCCTCGCTCAGGAACTCCGCTTAGGAGCAACGGACGTCACGAACCAGCGAGGCTACTTCCTTAAACTGCGGGGCAAACACGGCCAATCGGCAACAGTAACCACGCATGCGGAAGCCATTCGAAACTTTGAAAAACGAACGCCCGTGTCTAATATCGACGCTTCCATCGCCGGCCCCTATTCCAACTTGAAGCTCGCCTATCCGGGCTTCCATATTTCCGCGCCGGTTCGCCTAGTGCTGGGCGCCGATGTCTTCGCGAAGATCATATTAGGCGTACTACCAGCGGGGACGATGGGCCCGCTTTTAGCACAGAACACCATCTTCGGCTGGGTGCTCTCTGGCGCCTGTTAGGCAAAATTTATTTGGTCAACCATTTCATTTTAATTTTATTATATTTTATTAAATTTTCTTATAGTATATTTTCAAATATTGAATTCCATGAATAAATGAAAAACGTGCAAGTGAAATTTTAAGCCGCGTTTATTTCCTTTAACACTTCTTTTGTCCGGTCGGAATCTAGGTCAACGGAGATCAGCACCAGAGGATGGCGAATATCTAGTTAAGAAAATGAATTAAAAATAAGTAGATAAACGGAGTATGGTGGTTGGACTTGGTAACAATATTGCTTGTAGCAAGGGGGCCGGCATTTTAGGCCACCGGCCTAAATTTGCTTGAACTTTTCGACCCATCCTAATACACACTAATTAACATACTTACGATATTATGGTTGCCGTCGATCTGTTAACTACTATGTTAAGAAAATATGCAACCATAACTTTCGTTAAATAAACAGTTCGACCGGCAACCGCAAATAAAACCAAAAACGGTTTACTTACTCGTTTAGCGACTATTTGAGAAGGAAGACATCCAGCCACCAAGTTCAAAAAATTTGTATTCAAAAGGTAATCTGTAATTCCAATATATGTACATTAGGCCGGGTCGATTTGTGGGGAGGCAAAAAAATCGCCCATTGCTCTGTGAAAATCATATTCTAGGGATCAAAATGAGAAACTTTGCCGAAGGAACCATACCTCTAAAACGAATTCTGATGTCCCCCAATTTGGGTCGAATTTTGGGTAGGGGCAAATTTTGAAAAATCCCACTTTGACCCATTTAGAGTGCTCCAATCGAGTCCAAATGTATGACCGACCCCCACTAACTTTGGAGGCCCGACCCACCGATGCCAGTGGCACACCCCCTGGAACCCCCCTGGGGGTTCACCATACAAACATTTCAAAAAATCGCCGGTTTTGCACTTTACATGAAAAAATCAGCGAAATGCCTATGTTTTTTCTTTTTGGAGTTTATTTTTCTCTTTAGAAATTTATTTAGTCAGAACATATGTAAATGAAAAAATGAATTTAACTTAGT
>NW_016164882.1:3891-14124 GCF_001687245.7 Rhagoletis zephyria | reverse complement strand
GACTAAATAAATTTCTTAAGAGAAAAAATAGATATTATTATAAATAAATAATAAATATTATTATAAATAAATTCTAAAAATAAACAATAAAGAAAAAACATAGGCCATTTCAGCTGATTTTTTCATGTAAAGGCAAAACCGATGATTTTTTGAAATGTTTGTATGGTGGAACCCCCCAGGGGGTTCCAGGGGGTGTGCCACTGGCATCGGTGGATCGGCCGTCCAAAGTTAGTGGGGGTCGGTCATACATTTGGACTCGATTGGAGCACTCTAAATGGGTCAAAGTGGGATTTTTCAAAATTTGCCCCTACCCAAAAGTTCGACCCAAATTGGGGGACATCAGAGTTCGTTTTAGAGGTATGGTTCCTTCGGCAAAGTTTCTTATTTTGATCGCTAGAATACGATTTTCACAGAGCAATGAGCGATTTTTAAATCGACCCGCCCTAATGTACATATATATATATACACAAAATTCTAAGTGAATAAACACTCTTATTATTAGTTATACTAATACCGAGTTCTTTCCATTTTCTTTTTATTAAATTAATCATCGGTGCGAACGTGCAACCAAATCTTGCTCCAAGCGCTGTATTGAAAAGGTCACATTTACTGATGCAAATACATATCGTATAAGAACACTTTTAGTTGCAAGTTAGGCAGTCTGCACACGTGTCGTACAGCTTTAGACGCGTATTAGATGCTACATACGAAAATTGTATGCTTTGATAACGCACACGTGCATTTAAATGGAGGGCTGTATACGAGTCGTCAGCTTCACGAATTCGTCAAAGCAAACTAGCATCCATTCGCTTGGCGTACAGCAGTGTTGTTTGCTAGGCGTACGTACGCTTAGAAAAGAGAAAGAAGAAGAAGTTTGTTTACAATTTTCCGTATGCGTGCATGCATTTCATAAAAAAAAAACGATAAAACAATAAAATTCGTGCAAATAATAGAAAAATAACTGAAAATTAATTAAAGAAATAATAATTTTGCATAACTTGACATTTTTTGCCTAATAATTTGACGCTTTGAAGTTGCTTCGTGTGCAGATCTTGAGGCGTAGAGGAATCGTTGCTGCATACAAAATTTTATACGCGTCTAAGGCTATACGAACCGTGTGCAGACTGCCTTAGTTGCAAGTCAGCAAGCTACAAAACAAGTCGGTTGCGAATCAGCAAGCTACAAGTTCTGTTGTGTTAGCAAGTTTTGTAAAGTGTTTTAATTGACTTAACAAATATTGTTAATTGTTGTTATTGCATAAACAAGTATTGTAAATTGTTTGTTGTATCAAAGAACGTAGATAATAAGAAGGGACAACTCGTTATAAGTGTAGCGAAAGTGAGTAACAGGGGTGTGCCTTCTCTTTTGCTCTCGAACGTTTTTTGATTGGATGAAAAGAGAAGGCACGCCGCTGTTATTCACTTTCGCTACAATTATAGCGAGTTGTCCTTTCTCATTATCTACGTTCTTTGGTTGTACAATAAAGTTAATTGCACTGTAATTTGGTCATAGTGAGCGTCTATTTAGCAATCCAGCGATACGAGTGGAAAGGATTTTGGGAAATCCGTCAACCTTGCTAGGCACCCTGAAATTGTGCATATGGAAACTGTGCATACGAAATAATGCATATGAGAAAATACCGAAATTATGCATATGCATACTTTCGTTTTAAAAGCGAAATAATGCATATGAGAAAATACCGAAATTATGCATATGCATACTTTCGTTTTAAAAGCGAAATAATGCATATGAGAAAATACCGAAATTATGCATATGCATACTTTCGTTTTAAAAGCGAAATAATGCATATGAGAAAATACCGAAATTATGCATATGCATACTTTCGTTTTAAAAGCGAAATAATGCATATGAGAAAATACCGAAATTATGCATATGCATACTTTCGTTTTAAAAGCGAAATAATGCATATGAGAAAATACCGAAATTATGCATATGCATACTTTCGTTTTAAAAGCGAAATAATGCATATGAGAAAATACCGAAATTATGCATATGCATACTTTCGTTTTAAAAGCGAAATAATGCATATGAGAAAATACCGAAATTATGCATATGCATACTTTCGTTTTAAAAGCGAAATAATGCATATGAGAAAATACCGAAATTATGCATATGCATACTTTCGTTTTAAAAGCGAAATAATGCATATGAGAAAATACCGAAATTATGCATATGCATACTTTCGTTTTAAAAGCGAAATAATGCATATGAGAAAATACCGAAATTATGCATATGCATACTTTCGTTTTAAAAGCGAAATAATGCATATGAGAAAATACCGAAATTATGCATATGCATACTTTCGTTTTAAAAGCGAAATAATGCATATGAGAAAATACCGAAATTATGCATATGCATACTTTCGTTTTAAAAGCGAAATAATGCATATGAGAAAATACCGAAATTATGCATATGCATACTTTCGTTTTAAAAGCGAAATAATGCATATGAGAAAATACCGAAATTATGCATATGCATACTTTCGTTTTAAAAGCGAAATAATGCATATGAGAAAATACCGAAATTATGCATATGCATACTTTCGTTTTAAAAGCGAAATAATGCATATGAGAAAATACCGAAATTATGCATATGCATACTTTCGTTTTAAAAGCGAAATAATGCATATGAGAAAATACCGAAATTATGCATATGCATACTTTCGTTTTAAAAGCGAAATAATGCATATGAGAAAATACCGAAATTATGCATATGCATACTTTCGTTTTAAAAGCGAAATAATGCATATGAGAAAATACCGAAATTATGCATATGCATACTTTCGTTTTAAAAGCGAAATAATGCATATGAGAAAATACCGAAATTATGCATATGCATACTTTCGTTTTAAAAGCGAAATAATGCATATGAGAAAATACCGAAATTATGCATATGCATACTTTCGTTTTAAAAGCGAAATAATGCATATGAGAAAATACCGAAATTATGCATATGCATACTTTCGTTTTAAAAGCGAAATAATGCATATGAGAAAATACCGAAATTATGCATATGCATACTTTCGTTTTAAAAGCGAAATAATGCATATGAGAAAATACCGAAATTATGCATATGCATACTTTCGTTTTAAAAGCGAAATAATGCATATGAGAAAATACCGAAATTATGCATATGCATACTTTCGTTTTAAAAGCGAAATAATGCATATGAGAAAATACCGAAATTATGCATATGCATACTTTCGTTTTAAAAGCGAAATAATGCATATGAGAAAATACCGAAATTATGCATATGCATACTTTCGTTTTAAAAGCGAAATAATGCATATGAGAAAATACCGAAATTATGCATATGCATACTTTCGTTTTAAAAGCGAAATAATGCATATGAGAAAATACCGAAATTATGCATATGCATACTTTCGTTTTAAAAGCGAAATAATGCATATGAGAAAATACCGAAATTATGCATATGCATACTTTCGTTTTAAAAGCGAAATAATGCATATGAGAAAATACCGAAATTATGCATATGCATACTTTCGTTTTAAAAGCGAAATAATGCATATGAGAAAATACCGAAATTATGCATATGCATACTTTCGTTTTAAAAGCGAAATAATGCATATGAGAAAATACCGAAATTATGCATATGCATACTTTCGTTTTAAAAGCGAAATAATGCATATGAGAAAATACCGAAATTATGCATATGCATACTTTCGTTTTAAAAGCGAAATAATGCATATGAGAAAATACCGAAATTATGCATATGCATACTTTCGTTTTAAAAGCGAAATAATGCATATGAGAAAATACCGAAATTATGCATATGCATACTTTCGTTTTAAAAGCGAAATAATGCATATGAAAAACCCGAAATAATGCATACATGCACAGTTTCGGTTCAAAACCGAAATAATGCATGCATGCACAGTTTCGGTTGAAACCGAAATAATGTCTAAATGCACAGTTTCCATATGCGCAATTTCGGTGCCCCCCTTGCTATACATACTACGTTTATGCGACAGAATTTGTGAATTTCATGAATTCAAAAATGGTCCCGTTTATGCATAGTTCGCGAATTCATGAAATAAAGTTATTTGAAAAAGTGGCAACGCACTGGCGGGAACTAAACAGTAGGCTTGAGATTTTTTTGCCTCCTTTTGAATTTGCAAAATCCGTTAGTGCCAGGCAATGAACCTTATTTTATTTAAATTGGTTTTAATACATTTTCAGTTTATTCTATTTGAATTTACTTTATATTTGACCAATTCCACATAACTTTTCCAGTGTTTAAAATCCTGGTTATGCCACTCATGGTTATTATTCTAAAACATCATAACCCTAGTAAACAGCTGTTTGTGGAACGTGGCGTTGTCGAACTTGCACTTCACGATTTCCTGAAATGATGCCGAATTCATGGTTAACTTTCGTGTATAACTGAATTCATGAAATTGTGTTTATGCAGCCAATTTTAACCCAAATTCATGAAATGAATTCGTGAATTAGCCTACGCATAAACAGTTCAATGCGAGCGGGAGCGTGAACGTTCGCAAAGTCTAGGTTCAGACAGAGAAACTTTTGTAGGGGCAACTCATTACTTGTGGGAGAGGGAGTGACGAGGAAGGGAGAACGGCACCGAGTTACTCGTGCTCGGGCAACACGCTTTGTGCTCTCGTTCGTCTGAGTAATTCTAGTTGGCAATTCACAGCTGACAACAACAATTGTGTACAAAAGAATTGTGCTGTGTGAACGCGAGGGCAACACCAAAGGAGAAGTTGCCGAAAATGAGCAACAAAAATCTCTCTGTGTGAACCCAGTCAAAGGCAAAGAATTCCATTTGTATTCTTAAGCTGATGCCACAGAATTCGCTTTGACAGATAATACCATGTTCTGACCGACAACGAAAACACTTTGAAAACGAGTTTTGGGATTGTGGGCTGAAGACTGTTCACACCGGCTGTTAGTGTTTTCGTTGACATTTCTTACATCCTCTGATTACAGTTTTGCTACGCAAAGACCAAACCGAAATGCTTTTCCCTCATTTTCTTTTCATTAGCAACCTCTTACTTTCTTTCTTATTTTACTTTGGCCAGCCAATTAATACCATGTTCTGACCGACATCGAAAATATGTTTTCGTTGCTAAAACTGGTTTTCGACCTAAAACTTGTGTTTTCGTCAATGTAAAATCTGTCAAACGAAAACAAGTTTTCGCTGAAAACCACTTGAAAACTCACGTTCCACTCATTCCAATCGGTGTCTGCACTAGTTTTTTTCGATTATTTATCGAAGTGGAAGTCATATTTTATCATCTTTAATACGCCATTTCGGATTTATTGTTATACAAAAATAAAAGATATCGTGGTTATCAATAGAAAAAGACGTACAGAAAAATCGTATGGAAAGGCGGTTTTTTATATTTGGGGTGTTCACAGTTCGTTCCAAATTGTGTCTGAAAATGTAGACGTTGCCAGACATTTCTTGTTTGCGTGCATTGTTTATATGTCGCCTTTCGATTTTGTTTCTGAAAAATTGTAATTATTTAACTTAATTACCAATTCGTAATATTTGTTATTCCTTTTCCTTGATTTGTTTCTTTTCATCAGAAATTGCGCTCAAATTAAATGCAAATACAGAAAACGTGCCCAATAAATAAAAAAAATGTGATTAGTATTGCCATAATGCAACCCTGCTGCGAGGTTGCAAAATGTAGACGCGTAAAAAACATACCTTTGAGTGTGACAAAATGTAGACGGCGTCGTTTTCCAATTTTGTATGGGAAACAACAACACCACAGATTTTACGGTTAGAAAACGTCTTAAAATGTAGACGTCTACATTTTGAGACACTATTTGGAACGAACTGTGAACACCCCAATTAAATAACTTTTGCTGCATTGTCATAATAAGGGTATTCATCCTACCTTATAAATGCATTGTAAACCGTTTAAACTTATAATTGTGTAAACCTTATAAATGAACTGTCAAAATTTTTATGGAAACTCGTTTACCCATTTCTGATAAATTTATCCAGCCAATGCAACTCTGGCGCAACTCTAGCTATGTTTTCTTGGGCAATAATCGGATTCCCCATACAAATTTTGACGCAAATTCAACAACAACGATATGATCCTGATAGAGATCTGGTTCAATTATTATCCCGTATGTTTTTTTGTTTCACTGATAATTTGGCCGCAAAGTTTGGTAGCCGAGACAAATGAATTCATACACAAACAGACATTCTGCCATTATTTCGTTTAAATTGCTTCAAATAAATAGCTTTTATGTTATATGTATATTTATTTAAAAATATATTATCTCGTAAATATATGGTTTTTGCAATTTAGTGAGGTAGTTTCTATAATTTCTTTATCCCCTTGGTAGTAGTATAAAGTTAGTGATACTGAGCTCTATAACCAAAGAAAACACGACTATTGTCGCATGTGTAAACGAAAAGAGAGTGTGGGGCGTTCATATAACAGAGTGCGTATACTTATAAGATTATCTGCTTGATAAAGTTATCGGTTTAGATGAATACCACAAATATTGAGCCAAATGGACTACTGGTACACTAGAATAGAGTGGCTGCATGGTTAAATTAGGAATTCGCTTATATTATTGATATTTATGTGTTCTAATCTATTTAAAAAATCATTTACAGTCTTATAGGAAATTGCCTTATTTTACCGCCTTTACTTTTTTAAAGTTACAATATATGTCCATGCTGTGTGGAGCTGTCGATACAAACATATACAGAAGAATTGTTTTCTTGCCGTTCATTGTGGCATATCTTTTGCGTCTGGCGCTGGAAAAGTATGCGAAGGAAGTGGCGTACGTACCGTAGAGATACGCCACAATGAAGGTGTTGCGTCTGCTAACAAAAATCAGCTGTTCCTTATAGCCGCGTAATTGGAGTCTACACAAGTCAATTTTTCAGATACAATAGCAAAACATTCCCATTTTTTTATTAATATATTCCCACTTCTCTTGATGTCTTCATCACTGTCTATGGCTTTACGAAGACAGTTTATTGCAGGGACCGTAAATAACAGTTAATTTTTTGCAACAGCTAAACTTGGCCAGATATTTTTAAAAGGAAAATAAAAGTCCGTTCCTAATAATAAACAAACCGCTTATCCAAATTAGACAAGTTTGGTGTCAACCAGGGATGAAAAAGTAGACACAATTGTACCTTTTTCCGACGTTTGATGACTTAAAGGTACATTAGGTACAGTCAGTAGATTTTAGGTACAATTATTATTATTGACCCATATTCGCTTTTTGATTTCTGGAAATATAATTTAAATGCTTTCGAAGTTAGTTACGGCAATTTGATTATTTTCTCTAGACTTGTTGCACCTATTAAAAGGAATCGGATAAATTAGCAGACTTTTCGCGTTAGTAGTATAAATATGGCGGTTCTGGACCGGAGCAAGCAGCGCTGCTAGCAGCCATAAGGTTTGCTGTTGCTCCGGTCCAGAACCGCTATATGGTTTGCTGCTGCTCCGCCAAAAGATGTCGCCGATCGTAATCCAAGTTCAGAACCCAGATAAAAGCGGCAAGATGTCGCAGGTAACAAATTTGAGTCCGGAACCGGAACCGATCACAGGGTGTTCCGCTGATGGAAATCCGAGAAATCCGATACCATTCAGAACCGGAAGTGATCACAGGGTGTACCGCTGATGAAAATCTGAGAAATCCGATACCATTCAGAACCGGAATCGATCACAGGGTGTACCGCTGACGGAAATCTGAGAAATCCGATACCAGGTGGTTTATATGTCGAAAATTAGTAAAGTGTGTTGGTATGCAGTCAGAAATATATACAAACGTACATACGTACATATGTATATAAATATATAGATGCTCCACCCCTAGAAAAGTGTGTTAATAATGTGCACATAGTTGATTGCTAAGTATTTAATATGTATGTGTATATGAATGGAAAGGCCTGTTGATGTTGATGAAGAGAACAAATAAAATTTAATTTGAAATAAAAGAAAGTTTTATAATTACTTATTTATTTTGATAATAAGAATTTTAAGCATAAATGTCCACAATTATATGAATTATAGCTTTGCTGTTGATTATAGTTATAGTTAATGTTTTTTCCTAAATACTTTATTATTTGCTTAGGAGGCTGTAAGTTTCCAAAGCTATCGAAGTAATCAATCTCATTATCGTTTTTCCAGTAAGCTACCCAATGCGTTCCCGGACCCTTTGAACTATCCAAATTTATTATTCCACATTCTCTCTTAAATGGTTTACGTGGTAACTTGTCACACATAAATACCCCTCTAAAATTTGAAATAAATTTTGAATACTTCTTTAAGTCTACATCAGTAAGAGGTCTTCTGGGTAGCTTCATTAAGAGTTTTTTTGGTATGGTTTTAAATATAATCCGAATCCCTTTTCCCCTATTGGCTGAATTTCTTTATTCATTCTGAACGTTTGGAATAAACTTTTTTGTTTACTTATTCTTTAGAACGTTCCTGATGATATGTTAACGTATATTTCAAACACATTCTGTTTATTCCGGCTGTGAAATGAGATTATCCGGAATGTATAAAGAAACGCAGCCATTATGACGTTTCGCCTCCAATAACTGCTCCTTTCCAGTTTTTATAGCATTGATTGTTTTAATAATTCCTGCCGTACCGCCAGATAGACTTCCAAGTGCTCCTAATGCTACGAATAAAGGCGCTAATGGGAGAAATCCTCCAGATTTAGGTAATGATATTACACGTGGTGTTTTTATTTTAAATTTTTTTCCTCTAAAAATATTATTTACAACCTTTCGTGAAATTTTTATTGCATCTTTTAAGTTATCACTTTTCTTAAAATTTTGTTTAGCTTTTTTTAAAGCATGTTTGAAGAGCTGATAACCAGTTTTTCCTCCCGTTTTCTTAGTTTTACTATAAATGTTCGCCATACCGAATTTCGTTTTTGTCTTCATTATATTTGTAACTAACCAAGCTTTTGTTTTCTCATTAAGATTGCTATCGTTCGCTTTAACTCTTTCCCAAGCCTTCTCAATTAATTTTTTATCAGCAATATGTCGGTTCTCTAAATCTTTATTTTATAAATATGATATATCACGTTCTCTACAAGCAGCGTCTAGTGGATTAATCCCTCGATCTCCTCTTACTAAACGTTTCTCCAATTTCGTTCCAGGTCCACAAAATTGATAACTAGGCAAATGAAGTTCAATAGGAAGCTTATTAATTATATTATTTATAAAACCTTTTCCGACGACTGACGATTTATAACTAAACCTTTTTTCATAAATAACTCTCATATTTAGGCCTTTTCATATTAATAGTTTAAATATAAGTAATAAAAAGTATAAAAATAATTAGTTTATATATATTTATATTAGTAGTCAAAATGCGGTTTGTGAAGCAACGTAATACGTTAAATATTAAAAATATTGACTTGAGATTTAATAAAGTAAATAAAGTTCGACATAGCTCATTATTACCAAACTCAATTCGAGCTCTTATTGTTGGACCATCAAACTGTGGGAAAACAAATGTAATGATTAGCCTCATTGAAAGTCCAAATGGGTTAAAATTCAAAAACATATATTTATATTCGAAATCTTTACATCAATCAAAATATAAATACTTAAAACATCTAATAAACCCTATTAAGGAGATTAACATTTCAACATTTTCAAATAATGATGATGTGCTCTCACCTGACAACGCAAAAGCAAATTCTATATTTATATTTGATGATATAGCTTGCGAAATCATGTTCGATCCTATTTTTGTATGGGTCGTCATAAAGAGATTGATAGTTTTTATTTATGTCAGACTTATACTCGTATTCCAAAACACTTAATTCGAGATAATGCAAATTTGATTATCGTATTCAAACAAGATGAAATGAATATTACACATCTATAATGATCATGTAGGAGCTGATATGTCCTTTAAAACTTTTTGAATTTTATGTTATAAATGTTGGGAAGAAAAATATGGATTTCTTGTTATAAGTAAAGATGATTCTATCTACAATGGTCGATATAGAAAAGGATTTGACGTCTTTATAACCTTATAAAATATCCTGTTAGTAATAATTTAAATCAGTATATCATTTATGTTAAAAGTGAACACTTATAAAATAATAAACTATACTGTTCTATTAAACAGCTAACTGCTAAACAAGGCTGTTCTATTAAACAGCTAACTGTTATATAAGGCAGTTCTATTAAACAGCTAACTGTTATATAGAACTGCCTTAT
>NW_016164882.1:0-3866 GCF_001687245.7 Rhagoletis zephyria | reverse complement strand
ATATGTCGGTTCTCTAAATCTTTATTTTATAAATATGATATATCACGTTCTCTACAAGCAGCGTCTAGTGGATTAATCCCTCGATCTCCTCTTACTAAACGTTTCTCTAATTTCGTTCCAGGTCCACAAAATTGATAACTAGGCAAATGAAGTTCAATAGGAAGCTTATTAATTATATTATTTATAAAACCTTTTCCGACGACTGACGATTTATAACTAAACCTTTTTTCATAAATAACTCTCATATTTAGGCCTTTTCATATTAATAGTTTAAATATAAGTAATAAAAAGTATAAAAATAATTAGTTTATATATATTTATATTAGTAGTCAAAATGCGGTTTGTGAAGCAACGTAATACGTTAAATATTAAAAATATTGACTTGAGATTTAATAAAGTAAATAAAGTTCGACATAGCTCATTATTACCAAACTCAATTCGAGCTCTTATTGTTGGACCATCAAACTGTGGGAAAACAAATGTAATGATTAGCCTCATTGAAAGTCCAAATGGGTTAAAATTCAAAAACATATATTTATATTCGAAATCTTTACATCAATCAAAATATAAATACTTAAAACATCTAATAAACCCTATTAAGGAGATTAACATTTCAACATTTTCAAATAATGATGATGTGCTCTCACCTGACAACGCAAAAGCAAATTCTATATTTATATTTGATGATATAGCTTGCGAAATCATGTTCGATCCTATTTTTGTATGGGTCGTCATAAAGAGATTGATAGTTTTTATTTATGTCAGACTTATACTCGTATTCCAAAACACTTAATTCGAGATAATGCAAATTTGATTATCGTATTCAAACAAGATGAAATGAATATTACACATCTATAATGATCATGTAGGAGCTGATATGTCCTTTAAAACTTTTTGAATTTTATGTTATAAATGTTGGGAAGAAAAATATGGATTTCTTGTTATAAGTAAAGATGATTCTATCTACAATGGTCGATATAGAAAAGGATTTGACGTCTTTATAACCTTATAAAATATCCTGTTAGTAATAATTTAAATCAGTATATC
Source organism: Rhagoletis zephyria (assembly GCF_001687245.7). Taxonomy (NCBI): domain Eukaryota; kingdom Metazoa; phylum Arthropoda; class Insecta; order Diptera; family Tephritidae; genus Rhagoletis; species Rhagoletis zephyria. The sequence continues at coordinate 2,819 of NW_016164882.1, read as the reverse complement.
ATTTATGTTAAAAGTGAACACTTATAAAATAATAAACTATACTGTTCTATTAAACAGCTAACTGCTAAACAAGGCTGTTCTATTAAACAGCTAACTGTTATATAAGGCAGTTCTATTAAACAGCTAACTGTTATATAAGGCTATTCTATTAAACAGATAACTGTTAAACTAGATACTTTAATCATTACTAATTGTATTTTTTAATTATAATATTATGGAAGTTGATAGAAAACTCATTAAAAATCTTATAAAAACTCGAAATATTAAAAAAAAGTATAAGAGTATTCAGCTTGGTGAAACATTAAATGATGAGCTCTTAGAAAAAACGTTTAAACCAATTATTAAACCTTTGAAGGAAATTATAAATAAGAAGAGAATAAAACGAGAAAATTATAGAAAAAATGTTTTCAAAGACAGTGAAAAGAGTTTTGAACCCGTTGATTATGATTTTCCTACAAGCACTCCATTCAAAACTAATAAGAAGGATTATGAAACTTATCCTAGTAAGAAAACTAATCAAAGTTCAAATTCATTTCAATCATTTAATGATAACGATGATAACTATGGTAATGGTACTAATGATGATGATGATGATGATAGTAACAATGAAGAAAATAATAATCAAACTATTAGAAGGATATCAAATCAAAGTATTGATTTAGATTTATCAAACATAAGCTCTAAAATGTTAGATAAAGCGTACGGACCTCAGAGAGATCAAAATCAAAAGTGGAGGTTAGGAAATGAATCAATTAGTTTTAATAAAGACAATATTTCGCTAGGTAACTCAAAATGGCTTTATACACAAGGATTATACGAATTAATAGTCTTCAATTGGCCAAAAGATTATAATGACAATGATTTGAAAATGTATAAAGAAATATTGTTAAAGACAAATGTGCATGGAAGAAATTATCGGGTTGGGCTTGAAATCCCCAAAATCGAAATCCCCAAAACAAAATCCCCAAAACAGAACCCCCAAAATCAAAATCCACAAGATCAAAATCCCCAAAATCAAAATCCCCAAAATCAAAATCCCCAGCACAAAATCCCCAAACATGAAATCCCCATGATTTGTGTGAAATGCGTTTTGATTAGGTCTAAAATCGCCGCGATTTTAGACCTAATCAAAACGCATTTCACAAAAACCATGGGGATTTCATGTTTGGGCCATATTGACCTTCAAAGTTTTTTTGGTATTGAACATTTTTCTTAACCCAGCAAACACAGTTTCAAACGTTTGAGAAAAATTTATTTCTCAATTTGATATCAAATGTCTTTCTCAAATGATTCTGAAATTGAAAGCGAGGTTTAAATTTTACATTTGAAATTCATTTGAGGTTGATTTGAAGAAAGATGTCAAGTATCGAACGTTATAAAAATGCGCAGTTAAATCGAAAATTGTAAGAATAAAATTAAGATCAATTGAAAAAAAAAAACAATGAATAGAAAAAATTTAAAAGAGAAAGCCCACAAATAGTGGATTCGATGTTTGCGCCGATTGAAAAAGCTGCAGCCCTTCAAAGCGGATTTATTATGAATTAGTTTATCTTGATGGTTTCTTTTGTTATGTACATACATATGTACATCGCGAAGAAAAAATTCCTATTATAAATTTTATTTCCACATTTGAAGTACATTTGATAAATAACCTTTGAAATTGATTTGAGAGTTAACCATATTCTCAAATGGAGATCAAACTTCCCTTTTTATTGAGAAAGCTGTAATTTTCAAATCAATATCAAATCATTCTCAAACGTTTGACATTTGATAAAGGCTTTGATTTCAAATCATTCTCAAATGTATATCAAACCTAATTGTTTGCTGGGTAAGAGACAGACATACATACATATGTAAGTATATACATAGAACAAAAATTGAAATAAGAGATAACAATTCATATGTATATAATTTTATAAAACAAAAAACAAAAAACAAAAAACCGATATTCTTGCTTTTTATTTTCTGAATGCCATCTGCATGTAAGCGTATCCCTCAACAAATAACAAATTATTTCCTTTATTGGATTTTTCACATTTACTTCCATTTTATATATTGTACAAAAAATAGTTTTCACAATGCAGACTTTTCAATGACTTCTTTGGATTTGATTTATTGAACGTACTTACAAATAAGCGATAACAAGTAAAATAAGGCAAAAGGTGAGCCGTAATATAGATAACGGCACATTTTATGTTTTTTACCTTCCTTTTATTAGCTCGGGATGTAACTATGTAATATTGATGCGCCTAAAAGATGCACCGATTTTTATTCTCAAGTTACATATCTGATGACAGTACGAATGGCAATTATAATAGGGAGGTTTTAGTTTTTTAAACTATAATTTTTTTATTATTTATTGAACGAATTACCACGCTCTCAATTTGCCTCTACTGCAGTCAAATGCAGAAGTTTTCTCATGTTAATACAAACAATTACTTTACAACAATAAAACCAGACAAGAACAAGAAGATGCATCTTAGCAATTAATTGTCTTCACGTCCACTTCGGTAGTTTTCGTAAACTGCTAGTTGGTACTAGGTAATTTTATTAACTGTAAACGTCATTCTCAGCTTACTTTTGTTAGTTTGGTAAACTACGAGTAGGTATGGTTATCAATAGCTGACTCTAGCTTTTCCCTACAAAAAAAAATAAATTGTAACAGAAAATTTTATAAATTTTACTTATACGCGTTATGCATTTCGACAGCGGGCAGAATTAAAATTGAATAAATATCGAACAGCTGATTGNGTCCACTTCGGTAGTTTTCGTAAACTGCTAGTTGGTACTAGGTAATTTTATTAACTGTAAACGTCATT
>NW_016164881.1:23612-29687 GCF_001687245.7 Rhagoletis zephyria | reverse complement strand
GGAGTCTCGATTGTCTCTTACGCCGACGACTGCTCGATAATGGCCACTGATGACTTGTCCTCGAAAGTAAACGGTAACCTCTCCGAGATTTCTCGCTTCTTTACTGCAAGGAGCTTAACCCTATCCCCTACAAAATCCTCAGCTACCCTATTCACCACCTGGACGATGGAGGTCAGACTGCAGCTGGGTATTCAACTCGATGACAAACCAGTTCCTAAGGTGAATAACCCGAAAATGCTCGGAGTGACTTTCGACAGTCTTCTCTCCTTCTCCGCGCACACAACCGCAATTGTCAACAAAGTACGGAACCACAACAAGGGTCTCAATTCGCTAGCCGGCAGCACATGGGGCAGACAAAGAAACGTTGCTGGTAACATACAAGCCTATTGACCGGCCGGTTCTAAACTACGCAGAGCCAGTCTGGTCGCCGGGGACCAGTAGGACGCAGTGGATGAAGCTGCAGACAACTCAGACCACAGCACTCCGGATGTCTTCTGATGTCGCTATATCACCTGCATGACGATGCGCAAATGCTCCTCATTAAGGAGCACAATACAATGCTCGGCATGCAATTCTTAGTAGTGTAAGCATAAGCATGTATGCACGTTGACTAACAAATACGNTCCATCTTGGCGTTGAATAAAAGACTCAGAATCAGATTGACTACCAACCACGCTAGACGTGTGTAATTTATTATAGAGTTCGTTTAAGCGTTTTCAGTAGGGAGCCACAGACGTGAACACCCGAACAGACACTTGCTCGCTGAGGAGCCCTCGCCCGACAGCNGCTAGACGTTTGTAATTTATTATAGAGTTCGTTTAAGCGTTTTCAGTAGGGAGCCACAGACGTGAACACCCGAACAGACACTTGCTCGCTGAGGAGCCCTCGCCCGACAGCATATCGACAGGCCTTGAACGGCATTCGCAGGGAGTCAGTCTCATGTTACGTAGACTCCAGACCTGTGATAGCCGTTCTGGGCACACAACCACCTGACGTGGACGAGACGGAACTTCGTTTGCCTCGAGAGACTCGGGCCAAAATAGCGCAACCACGCTCTGCCTACTGCAGTACTGCAATGAATGCCCGGCATGCGGAGAGACACAGCACGACTCGAAACATCTTTTCGCATGCCTGTAAAACCCCACTCGACTGACGCCTCTGTCCCTATGGACGGACCTTATAGAAGCTGCACGTTTCTTGGGTCTCCCGTTAGTTGAGCTTGCCGACAACGAGTGTGAGACTAGCCCATATGGGCGGGATTGTGGTTATAGCCGCTACAACAACAACAACAACAAACAGAGCTTCGTCTGCCTCGGGGGACTCGCACAACAATAACCCAACTTTGCTCTGGCTACTGCAGCAGGTTAAACTCGTACCTGAGCATGCGGAGACACCCCACGACTCGAGACATCTCTTCGCATGTCCCCTAAGCCCCACTCAGCTAACACCTCTGTCGCACAAATCCACTTAAAGTTGCACCATTCCAGGGGCTCCCATTAGTTGAGCTTGACGACAACGATTGAGACAAGCCAATCTGGGCTGAGTTGCGTAGCCGCTACAGCAACAACAACATGTCGCCAACATTTGGTTCAAGTTAACGTGTGATACCACACCTCTGGATTTTTTTCTTTAGGATTAAGTGAAGTCGGTAAGCTTGCTATGATTCAAATTTTGGAAGCCAACATTACTCGCGTAATTCGCGTAATGCTGAAGAGTAATTAAAAATTCGACATTTTTTAGAAATTATTTTTAAGACGTAAATGTCCAAAAATGTCTTTCGGGTAAAAGTAGAGATTCCGACATTCGGCTCTGTTTTAAAGGGTTTATTTAAAATTAAAAAAGGTCTAGATGGATCACGCTGTATAAGACAATGATGAACAAAGTTGTATTTACTAAATAGTAAGTACAAAAGTGTTTAGGTATTTATGTTTTAGTAAGTACCAAATTACTACTATTTAGTTAAGCATTTGTACATACAAGTATGTATTTACTGTATCCATTTTCGATTCACCATTTCCCTACTGGCTTGCCGTCATACCTGCTAACTCATAGCCAATTTAACGAAAGAAATTTAATTGAGAAATGATTTTTTTTTTAATTTAATATGCAACGTTTCGGATTTAGCGGAGATGCTTGGCGAATCACACAGCAATAAATACTAAGTAGAAAGGTATAGCTGCTATAACTTCTACCGCTTAGACTTTGTTGCTTTTTCAATTTTTCCTAATAAACAATCGTGGTACAAAGCTCAATAAAAATATAAAAAAGAAAGGAATTTAGTTAGATGCGTCTAACGAAACACCGCGTACAAAAGTACCTTGGGACTTTGGCTTCACTAAATACTAGATACAGAAGAACTTAGTACTTTTGGCTTGACTTTTGTTTAACCATGTATAAAAGTAAAGAATCGCGGAATTTTCCAAATAAAATTTATTTGCGATTTGCTTCGCTGAGCTGAGGTGAGTTGAAATGAGGTAAACTGAATTTAGCTGGAATGAGTTGATGTGATTTAAGGTAAGGAACGTCAGGTGTTATTGTTTCAGATTTTCCTAAATTAAAAATTAAATTTAGCATTTAGCAATTCCTGAATAATAATAATAATAGGTTCGCGCCTACGCAATCAGATTTATCGTAAGCTTCGCACGAAAACCACTTTTTGGCGTGCGCCTTGATACTTTTATACAAATTGGAAGGACCTACGATTGTGTTTTTATGAGAAGCTATTTTTCATGCAGAAAAAACTTTTTATTTTTTTTTTATGTTAGTCGCAAACTGGGCTCCATCCCACGCCCAGCGGAAGGGCAGAGCGCATTTCTAACCATTACACCACAACGGCCGCCAACCAGTAACTCCTGAATACCAAAGTTTTTTTCTTAAGTCCTGTATGCAGCTCTCAAGAAAATCAAAAAAATTTAAAATGACGTACAAGAAACGGCTATGAAATTTTCTGGTGTAAAATTGTCTTGAGGCAGTTCGCAGTTCTTAAGAAATTTGCCACACATTCTACTACGCTTTTCTAAAGTTTTTTTTTTGTGAAAAAAGAGCACAAGGCAACCAATGCTTGCAACAGAAATATATGCCCGTTCCATTATTTCTTGAGGAAAGAGTGAGGCCACAGGCTGGTGAAGTATCAGATGTCAAAATTCCTTGGACACACAGTCGAAATAATGTAAATTTTTTTCTTGACCGTTTTCACGGGTGCTGCATACTGGCCTTTAAGTACTAAGACATCTCCAAATACCCAGTACCCAAACTGGTACTTCAAATAGAAACGTATGTACATAAGTATGATATAAGATATATACAAGCAGAATATTTGTATATAGGTCAAATGACTGTAATAAAAAAATAAAAAATTAGAAATAGCAGAAAGCGGTTTATTGTTTCCGAAGGGCAAAATATCTTAAAAAGATTTTTTGGGTGTTCGCACAGCGAATGAATTTCTGGCAATCTTTCTCGATACTAAAATGCAATCGTGAGCCGCACATGCAGTCAAAAGATTTCAAAAGAAAAACATTAATTTCAAAGATATTGAGTTTTATCAAATATGGTAAATGCATAACAAAGGGTTAATTTCTTTATTAACATTTTTTGACATTACAGTCAGCTATAGGTGCAATCCCGTATTCCTCGGACTAAAACTAGTGAAACTGTCAAAAAATAAAAATTCTCTCAGAGCGAGAAAGTAACATTGAAAAGTATGGGATCGCTTTCTAGTAAAAAATCAACTTCAACATAACCTCCAAACTTTGGTTGTCAATTTTTCTTATTTTGTATGTAAACACACTCACCTCACACAAATAAATAACCAAAATACTTTAAAATTCATTACAATCAACTTGAACAAGTAATTAAATACTTTTCAACATGAAATAGCAGTGCACTTTTCTTTTGTTTACAATTTGGTTGCCAAACACTGTAGTGTGTTGGTTGTTTGACACATTTACCAGAATTTACCAGCAAAAAATCTTTGGACTAAAGGCGCGGTACGGTACAGTGCGGTATAATCCCCTATGATATGCGGTATCAAATACCATGGCGGTATATGGGAGCACTCAAACAGACGCGGTATTGGAAGTGCGGTACATAACTATACCCCTGCGTGCACAGTTGACCGCGCGGTATAAGCAGATATATGGTAATCATTCTTGCAGTTAAGACTAGAGTTCTACCACATTAAATTAATAAATTAATAATACTAGATTAAAATTAACAAAAAATCATAATTACAACTTCAAATTATAGTTGAAAAAATTTCATTAATAAATATTAATTTAAAAAGACGAATGCGTTACAAAATAATGTACAGTACCGCTAACCTGACCTCGTCGCCCTTCGTATGGCAACAATGTTTCTTGCTGTACCGCACTATACCGCACCGCGCCTGTTTGAGTGCCTTTGCGTATATCGTTACCGCGTACCGCCCCGTACCGTACCGCGCCTGTTTGCGCAGGCCTTAAAACTGATAACTTTTGACACGAGAGATGACTTTATTTATTCTCTTTTATGTCCTCTCAATAGTCAGAGAACCGAGTACGGGATCGATTTCCAGTAAAATCTGACTGATTCTGACTATTTCTGACTAGTCCGGACTCGTAAGGCACATGAACCAAAATTACAAGATCACGCGGGCAGGAGAGTAGCCCGTTAGAATTTTGACATTAGCCGTTTGTTTACATTTCTTCTTTGTTTACTATTTGGTGGTGGCTTTTGACTTCAATTTTCTTCATTTTCGCCACAACGTATGTACTATGAGAGTTACAGTCGGTTGTGTTTTTTGATTAAAATTTACTTGTTAAATTATTTAATTGTAATTGTATTACTTGCAAAAGAAATTGCTTTGGTTCTTCGTCTTTCGTCAAAGTTCGATTATAATTTTGTATAAACGCTATACCTCTCTCAGCAGTATCATTAACATATTTAATACTTTTAATTGTCTCTAAGACAACCAACTTTAGGATCATTTTTTAGAGAATTGAATGCCCTACAAGAACATGCCTTGAAAGAACTTGTATCTCTTTTTTATAACTTTTTTAACGGCTCAAAAGTTATAACATTTCCAAATGGGAGAATTTCCTTCTCAGTAAATAGGTCATAAATTCGCGATGTTAGTTATTTTGGATGCCCTTAATATATATACAAGAGTGGCTCATTCCCAGTAAAAAGAATAAGTGGAAAATTTCCCGGAAAATACCCCCGAAAAAAAGTCGGGATCCGCCGCTGGGCCTGTGTTATTTTTGATTATGTACTTGGATGTGAAATAACACATTTTCCAAAAATTGTTAAGCATATTTGTGCTCCAAGTTTTAAGCCATCTTACAAATGATTTTGCCACTGATAAAACTTATACATACCTGGCAAACAAAATGACATATGGTAGGCAATAATTTTCACCTGTGAAGACGCGTCGTTAGCTAGTCTTTCAGTGTTGTAAAGGGTAATACGGCTATCCTACGGCACCGTGAATTACTTTGTTCGATCCTCCAATTACGATCGCGAATTACCCCTTTCCCACAGGCACATTCTTAATTCGACTTGACAGTTCTCTATAATTGTGTTTTGTTTTTTTTTCTTCGCTACAAATTTATGCAAAATCTAAGTAATTGCTAAAAATGTATAAGTTTCCGTATTAAATTGCTGATGTACACATGTATGTATAAATTTTACTTTTCGTACTCAGAAAAAGTTTCGATTTGTGAACTGGTTTCGATAAATTTCCGATAAAAGTTAGATACGGCAGCGATTTGTTCGTACTTCCCATGGTAATTGGACCTGAATTACCAACAAATGAGGTAATTCGCTCTCAAAATTTGGTATGGAAAATTACGTAATTCGAAGGGTAATTGGAGAGCGAATTACGAATGCATTACACTGTTCAACTTTCACAGGCGATTGGTTGAATCAAAAGTTTACATCATTTAACGTGTGTCAAGTTAGCACTACACTTTTCGAATTTGGAAAAGCTAACTACGGCATTAATTGTAGTGTTGTTGTTATAAATTTGTTGTGGAAAGAAAAAATTTGTAGCTTTCGTTTTTTAAGAAAAAATGGTATGTAGTGCTAACTTGACACCAT
>NW_016164881.1:9020-22214 GCF_001687245.7 Rhagoletis zephyria | reverse complement strand
ATATCTCAATTCTATCGACTAGGTGTATGGTGTCAAGTTAGCACTACATACCATTTTTTCTTAAAAAACGAGAGCTACAAATTTTTTCTTTCCACAACAAATTTTAAAGCTAAAAGCTACAATTAATGCCGTTATAACATTTTCAATATCTCAATTCTATCGACTAGGTGTATGGTGTCAAGTTAGCACTACATACCATTTTTTCTTAAAAAACGAGAGCTACAAATTTTTTCTTTCCACAACAAATTTACAACAAAAACACTACAATTAATGCCGTAGTTAACTTTTCCAATTTCGAAAAGTGTAGTGCTAATTTGACACACGTCATCATTTAACTGAATGTTGAACAATATAAACTCCTTTTAAATAAAATGATTGTGTACGATTAGGAAATAATAATATTCTGAACGAATTTTTTGAAAATTTCATCACTGCTATAAAACTTGAAAAGGAGGACATATTTTCTCAAAAGGAGGACAGAGAAGGATAATATTTTTGAGGAGGACAAATCACGTTTGAGGAGGACAATCCTCCTCAAAGGAGGACGGTTGGTCAGCTTATTTTACCAGAAGAAAAAGTTCGGGTAAAATCTTGCAACTTCATTCTCTACACAACTCTCCAAAAGTCGCTCTCATTTACAGGATTTTGGAGTACGGGAACATTTTTCCTGCAACTTCCTGCAAGTTCGTGTAAAATCCTGTAAGTTCATGAAGTACTGGATCAGAGCTATTGTGTGTATTCATAGTCAGCTGTTAATCAACGCCAACGCCAAAGTTCTATGTGGACCGGCCTTAAGGGATCGCAAATTATAAGAGAGCTCGATTGAATTGTCACTTCTACTTTGTTGAAAATGCCTTGTGCAAAATGAATTAGGCACACTTTTAGCTCACGCTTGTTTGCGGTAGTGCCCACCTCTGCACATAAGGGATCTGTTAAATGAGTTTTGCGTGTAAGTGGTTACCCAACGCACAGCATTACATATCTATGTAGAAGTCTGTTGATTTTTGATTTCTGCGTCAAATTATATGCTATGCAATGCAGTGCAAAGTATTCATAACTGAGCCTTAATTTCTGAAACCATTTCCGAAAAGTGACAGAAAGGTCTTGCTGGCTGTTTACATCTGGAAATAAAATTACTCTTTCTTAATTTAACAGCGAATTGCGTGGAAATTTTGGAAATATTGCAACGTCTGACACGCTGTTGGTATACAGTCTCTTCGACAAGAAAGACTGCGAGGTTTCTGATAGTAGAATAAAAGATATTACTATTTATTTTCGTTCAGTTTCGCTAATTGAATCATGAAGAAATTAACGGTACTCCGAAATTTGAATAAAATCATTTTAGTCCGTTGTTTATTGTGCTTAAGAATTACTTGTTATGGGCCATTTCATTGTCACTAGTGGGAATGTGATAAATTGTGAATTTCAACTATGCCGTCGGAACTTATACGCAGCGAAAGATATTTTTTAACATAGAACGATAACTAATGTATCAAACTGCTTTAACAAAAATACCAAGCGATTTCTTCTGATAGTTTTATGTAACTATCATTTGAATGAATGTGACTGGCGGGACACTGAAAAGAACTCTATTTTACCCTTGTGCACTCAAAGATGAATTTTAGCCAAAACACTTCCAGGGTTACTAAAAAAAAAGTTGAATGGCAAAATGTTGGCTGGCGGCCAACTTTGTTGAAAGCGATTAGTTGAAAGACCGTTCAGCCAAACGTAGAATGCAAAGTTGACCAATGCAAAGGCCTTCTTATGGCGAATATTTTGATAATTTTTTATATTTTGATATTTTGAACCATTCAATTACTGACATATATCGCTATCTTAATATGGAAAGGCCCTATCGAACATTTTCCGTTCCGGTCAGGTTAGTCATTGAAGGATACAATAACTCGCATAAAACTGAAAATGTGTACGAGTGTTGCGAACACCATTATGAATAAAATGGCAAAAGTCCCCATCGATCCCACGCATGCAAACAAATTTATTCAAGGTAGAAGGTCACATAAATTTATTTTTGCATTTTTTAGCAAAACGGTAAGGTTAATCACAAAACCAAGTGAGATGAAAAAAAAAAATTTCTGCACAATATGGGTGACAGGTAACAAGATCAACGGAAATATAGTCAATTGACATTATTACCTTTTCAAAAGCGAAATAAAGTCAACAAAAATTTGGAAATAAAGTCATTGACGCTATTTCCACATTCAAATGGAAATAGCGTCAACAATGCTTAAAGTATGTCAATTCATAGAAAAAAATTTTGTTACAGTAAACATTTCTCCGTAAGTGTTGCTTTTTAATAGATGAAAAAGGTTATTGCCAAATCCTCAGTGTTGTGATATTAATCCACATACAATCATGAACTACCACCAATTGATTTTATTAAAAAAATTTAAATTACGAATATGTAAAAACACGATGCGAAAAACTAAGCGCCTGCGCACAGCTGGAAAACGAGAAATATTTGAAGAAAGAGTGTAGAAATGATCCATAACTTGCAAAACATGTTTCGTTTCCACAAAAATAAAGCGAAAACTATTAAATTGAAGAAACAGTTTATGTCCAAAAACCTCGGAGGAATACTGAAAAAATTCTGTGTTTTAAATTAGCATATTTTGAACGAATTCGGAATGTCTTAGGTGGCAAAGAAACCAACCTTTCTATAAGGAAACAATTATAGAAAAAGAATTTTCTTACACTGTATTCATGTCTCCGCCAGCAATTTGTGACAAAATCATTTAAAAGCAGCGGCATAGCGTGACGTGGTGTGGCGCGCGGACGCTGGCCGACGCGAAGCTAAGCAAATTTAATGTTTGAAAGAGCAATGATGTCAATGGATTTTATTTCGCTTTTAAAAAGGTAATAATGCCCACCCTGGTGCGAAATAAAGTCAATTGACCTTATTTCCTTACATGTTATTACCTGTCACCNAAAGAATTTTCTTACACTGTATTCATGTCTCCGCCAGCAATTTGTGACAAAATCATTTAAAAGCAGCGGCATAGCGTGACGTGGTGTAGCGCGCGGACGCTGGCCGACGCGAAGCTAAGCAAATTTAATGTTTGAAAGAGCAATGATGTCAATGGATTTTATTTCGCTTTTAAAAAGGTAATAATGCCCACCCTGGTGCGAAATAAAGTCAATTGACCTTATTTCCTTACATGTTATTACCTGTCACCTACTTGTGAAGTAGTGGATTTCACGCGCTCTTAAGTATGTATAGAGCTTTATCCGAATTTTTTTAAGCTTACACCATATTTTGAGCTAACTTGGCCGGGTTATACAAAAATTTCAATCTCCATATCTCAGAAAGGGTAATCCTTGGGGACAAAAATGTTATAAAGCTAGGCGCACATTGCATCCGATAGGCCGACCGATTTCGGCCGAACAATTTGACCGTCCGAACTGAATCGCACACTTAACCAGATTATTTTCCGTCCGTATTTGTACCCACAAATCTGGTTTTCATTACAATTTTGTAAGCAGTGAGATATTTTGATACATTTTAATTGACATAAATACTTTAACCATGTAATTATAGGTAATGTTTTTTGTTTTGCACCCAATAAGTTAATTTTTCGCAGCCCGTTTTGCCTGACATCGGGCGAGAAAAACAAACATGTTTGAATTTATCGTCACTGACTGACGTCAACGGGCGATGTCGGTTCGGTTACCGCTCATATATTCATATCGCCCGATACGATAGTACGATAAAACTGTAAAATCTAAAGAAATAGAGGCTACTTCTAATCCTCCCCATGGAGAGGCTAAGAATTATAACATGCATTTAACGGGACATTGCAGGCTTAGAGGCCACTTGTTTAATCTGAGGATCTGGTCAAGCGACTTACATATATCGCTTCTTTGGCTCCGCCAAAGAGACACCATTGCACTTTCTTTTGGAGTGCGTGTCCGTTTCACGAAGTAGGGAGAGGTGCATAGGGTCATATATGTGACCTGGTCTACGGAAAGGGGGCTTAGATGTCAAAAAATCAATTTTCACTTTTTGGTTGATTCGGATGGAAGATGAGATGCTTTTTCACGTGGTGAAAAGCAGAAAATCCTAACTTGCTTAGAAGTGTACTAAAAATGTAGAGAAAGAAGAGTAAAAACGAGTAAACGAAACGAGTTGCTTACTTTTAACAGCTTTTTCACAGAAAACTAGTTTTCGCACGTAAGCTCCCTTTTCGTAGACCAGGTCACATATGGCCAAGTGAAGAGCATATACCGTCACTAGACACAAATAAAGACGTTGGCTCAAAAGTTGACCGCAAAAAAATACGCATAAAAAACTTCTACGAAGAAAGCCTTTTAACATAGTTGAAGGCGAAAAAAGACGCATAAAAAACTTCTACGAAGAAAGTCTTTTAACATAGTTGAAGGCGAAGAAAGACGCGTAAACTTATTTTTGCGGTCAACTATGTTTGCGGGTGTAACAGTATGTAAATTCCCCAAAGAGTTTTTGGAGAATGATGCTGAAGTGGCAGTCCTTGGCTATGTATAAATCTATGTTAAAGTTAATCAGCCTCATTGCGAGAGTCGTGAAATTAACCTTTCACAATATTTTGTCCAGGCGGCGGTATCTCAATTACGTTACGCTCTTACCTACAACAGTTACGTGAGCAAAGTTATAATAATACACCCTTGGGCGCAAGTAACAAAATAAGTTTTGATATTTGTAAGAAAGAAAATCTGCTCAATTCTGAATACTCCCGGGGAGTTTGTTCTCCAGGAATTTGTTTCTCCCGAGGAAGAAATCCTCCAATAATTAACTCCCAGGGAGTAGCATTTTCCCCGAAAATTTTGGAGGAGGAAACTCGAACTTCGAAAGAGCTGTTTGACACTTTTTTGACAGCTCAACTCGCCATTTAAAATAAAAAATCCTCAGGAAATTTTTATTCATAATAGGAGGAAAAGAGAGAACTCACAGGGAGTTTCTGTTCAGAATCGGCCTGGAAATGTTTTAGTTTATTTCCTGAGGCACATGCAACTCCTTTTAATACTGTGTAGTCTTATTCGAGAAAATATAAAGAAAAATAAAGAAATCCTGAACTCACCTTCGAAACAGAACCACGCAATCGCCGATAGTATTGAACAATGAAGAAACACAGTAGTAAAACCACAGAGAATACTCGTCTCATTCTGCTCAATGCCGATTAGGAAAAGAATTTCAATGAAAAGTAGACATATATAAATGCTGCGGTAGATGGAAGTGCGCGCAGACTGTAAAAAAATAAGAACAGAATAGGGAAAATGTGCAAAATTTTTTGGAAAAAAGTTTTAGAAAAACAGATACAGTTTAATAAATTAAAAAAAAAAAAACATGTGAATGAAAAAGTTACTAGCGGCAGCAGCAACAGTTTTTTTGGTAGACAAAAAGAATCTTATAATGCAAGTACATTATATAGTAAGCTATTAATACAGTTTTTAGGGCTTGCAAGGTACAGCATGAAAAAATTTCTCAAAAATGTTCAAAATTATTTTATATATAGTTTTGAAATTTTGAAGCTTAAAATAATTTTTCATAAATTTCGCCAAATTAAAAAAAAAAATCGACATTTGTAGGAAATTTTTTGCTTAATTTTAATTTTTTTTGCTTATTTAACTGTATTAATAATTTTATAGTAAAGTGGTGGTGGTTTTTGGTATTGGTGGATTTTTGGATAGGATATAGACACAGCAAATGAGACGATTTACAAAAAGAAAAAATAACACACAAAACAGCAAATAATTTAATTAATGAACACAATGACAAATGGACGAAAATATTTGTTTTCAAATACGCAAAAGGACATTTATTGTGATTTATGTATGAAATGTGATGAGATTTTAAATAAATGCCAAACTAAAACATATGCAATTTATGCTAACTTAAATAATATAAACATTAAAAATCATATGCATTCTATGAACTAAATTTACTAAAAAAAACACAAGAACATACACACTAAAAAAATGAGAAATTAAAAGAAAATCTTAAAATCCAAGCAATTAAATACACATGCACTAACGCCATAAGGCACTAAAATAAAGTAAATGTCATAAATCACTAAAAAATTTTATACTTAACAGTATATCACATTTACTACTACAATAATCAGTACAAATAACAATAAAAATTATAAATCGAATGCATAAAAAACATAAACAACTTAATCAATTTAGAATTTCACGTTCCTTCTAAAGTATTTTAAAGCGGCTAAGTCGCTTTTACCTTTATGTATAAACTAAGCTACTTACATACATATATGTACGTTTATCCAAATAATCGTCTACATAATTATCATAAACTCAAATAAAAAAACAAAGAACATTAATCATATGAAATATTTCACCACCACCACCACTTATACTGTAAATCTTCCATATTTCCTTGCATTATAATATTATTTGTATTTGTATTCGCATCACCAATGCGATTGTTGACGCCCACATTATTACTGTTACGATTCACATTCAAATTATTATTGCTGCCCGCATGCTGTAGCGCTGCAGCAATTGTAGCAGCCGCCGCCATGGCCGCCACGGACGTCGTGTTACTCATCGACGTCTCTATGGTGCCGTGATGGGGTGCATGTGCCGCCGCCGCGCTAACATGCATATGCGTAGACGTTGCCGGCTGATTCAGATTGTGACCGTGCGGATTGTGATGATGTGGCGGTTGTAAGTTTAAGTTCAAATTCAAATTATTCATTTGTAAGTTGCGTTGGTTATGCTGTGCCACCACAACTGCAGCAGCGGCGGCAGCCACGACTTGTTGTTGCTGCTGCTGTTGTTGTTGCTGCGCGGCCTGTTGCTGCAGATTGAAATTGTTAGCATTCAAGTTGTTGCGATTCGAATTTCGTATTGAATTGTGTTGTATGAAATTCGAGGGCGTTGCACTAGCGTGATGACTACCCGACGCGCCCATTATATTTGGTATATGTTGTAAGTTGAGTTGCTGTTGTAGAGTTTGTATGTTGTTAGTGGGTGTTGGCTCACCGCTTGAGCCGGATGCTGTTGTCGCTGTACCCGACGCTGAAGTAATTGCGAGCGTTTCATGCGTCTGATCACGTATATTGTTCTGGCGGCGGCTGCCGCGCTGTCGCTGACTGCCGCCAAGACCACCCTGACTACCACGACGACCGCTTACCTTTATGAATACGCCATTGAAGATCTTAAGCGTTAGCAATGCAATGACCACAAACACCAGACAAATCGATATGCTGATGTAGATAAGTATACGCATGTTGCCATTAAAGACGCCAAACAGCGAATGATTGTGCTCGTCCATAACGTCCATTAGTATGGCAAAGTTGGTGAGATGATTGCACATACAAATGCTGTGCGTACGATTTGTAGACTCCAAGTTGCACCCATTTGCCGACCAAGCGCTATAAAGAGTTAATTAATAATTTGCAATCAAGCGAAAAATGTGGTAAAAGCGACTTACTGATCTATGTAGTTCCAAAAGACACAGGTTGGGTTTGTCACATTCTCGGTTTTTATGTGCCGCAAAACTAATTTGATGGGTTGTGATAGTTGTATATGACGCCCTTTGCCCAAACTAGCCGATATCACCTTACTATTTAGTATGCGTATGCGTTGCTGCTGGATATCAGCAGCTGCACCTGTATCATTGCGTTCACTTGCCAGTAAAGCAGTGTTGCGAACTATTTTACAAAGTGTTGATGTATAAATAAGAGCAAATATTTATTAAAGTAAAATTAAAGAAAACTTACCGTAACTACGGGAGCTCTTGGAATCAAAATGATCGTATGATGGTTTCAAAATCGATTCTAGCCGGTCGAATGCAGCAAAAACTATGCGTACAAGCCCACCTTCGCTGTTCTCAATCAACGCAGTTCGTGGTAACTCAATGCGGTCATCACTGATTTGCCACTGTTCGAGGTCTGGGAAAACTTCATTGCTCTGGATATTCTTTGTTTCCAAAACACGTACAGATAACACTAAATAAGGACGAGAAAAAGTAATGGGATAAGACCAAATTGTATTTTTGGTACTATTTCAATGAATTATTTGCAAACCTAGTTGCCAAATTTTTAATTGTATATTGTCTTTATTTTTATACCATCCCTCTTCCACTTACATATATTTTTGACTTTTTGCACAATATTCCGCTCGCGTATTATCGTATCGGCCAACAGAAATGCATTGTACTCTAGTCCCGTAAGCAGCGATGTTGCAACACGCATTTGATCTTCCTGATTTAGATCCATCCAAGATGATAATTGCGACTCGTCCAATAAATTTGAACCAGTTTTTACTACACCATGTAGGAGCTCTAATATGATAGCCTCACGCTGGCGTTGATCGGGTAATGTTTCTTTGTCATGAAACATTTTTTCCGACATGGTTTGTATAATTTTTGTGGTAACAAGCATATCACCGCCATACAGAGTTTTACTGCTAGTCACCTATATTAGAAAAATCAAATGTAAATTTTCAATTGAAACATCCCACGATTAAATATAATAATTTTTACATACCTCCGACAGATCATTTGCAATTGAGATAACCGATGATTCTCGTTGGTTGACGCGTACCTCTAAGCTGTTTAACCATAGACTACGGCATTGCGTCAGATCGGGTGTTAAGGGGTGCCAAGTGGGTTCAAAGTTCCCTATGCGACGATTGAGTCTATCAGCGGCGGTTTCGCAGCTACTATTTGCGTTGGCGCTGCAATTAGAGCGTAGCATTGTGCGCATGGTAGTTGGCTCTGGTGTACCGCCAACGTCTTCTTTAAACGTGACGCGCTTCATGAGCACACACCGCCATTTCGCAATGCCTGTGGCACCGCCTAGTAAAGAAGGTATTTTGTTTTAACGCAACGGTAATTTCTAACTAAACATTTGAATTTTACCTGGACATGGCTGCACATTTACATCGCCAACACGCGTTATATTCCAGAACAAATTACGTGCATTTGTGGGTCCACAGAACATATTCGTTTCATCCTCAGCAACCGCACCCAAACCCAAATTGAGATTGTTTATGTTGTTGATGGTGCGGATGCCAGTACCTCCGTTGCCAGCATCTGTGGCGGTGCCTATTAAATTATTATTATTACCACCAGTGACATGTTGTTGGGTAGCTGTACTCTGCGGTTGGTTGCCACGATTTTGCGCTGTTTTAGCAGTTAGCAAGGTGCCGTCATCTGTGCCACTGCCACCAACCCCGCTAAGTATACGTGTATTGGGAGAGGTGGTTGTGTTGGACGGACCCGTGTAGGATTTGGCTGTTCGCAGAAATATTAGGCAAATATTAAAGCAAACAAAAAATTATAATTTAAACAATAACTAACTTTGATTTGTACTTGGCGTTCGCATTGCTGCATCACCTTTCGCTTGTGATCGAGTATTGGACCCTGAAGCATCAGCCGCATTGACCGCATCCCCTGACGACGTTGGGTGATGTCCCGAGTGGTGGTGATGATGCAACGGCGGCGGTGGTGGTAACCCGTCATGCCTATTAGAATTCTTTATCGCCGTTGTATTGTAGCTACCCTTTAGCCGGCCACCCGGCAAGGTGGGTTGCGGTGGGCCCGGCGTTGGCGGTAGCGTATGCCATATGCCACCTGCGGCTGGAGCACCCGCACCAGCGGGCAATGGCAGGCGACCGGGCCCCGGTGGTTGGAGAGGAGCACTCGGATTGATGAGCGTGCTGCCATTAGCAAGCAACGGTGGGTTATTCGCCAAAACCCATGGCGGACTTGGACGATTTGTGGTAGTTGATGTTTGTGAGGCCGATATGCATTGATAGTGTGCCTCCAAATATTTGTGTGTGCCAGGGCAGGGATCGCCAAACATGCTCGTCGTCGCCAACACACTGCAGCTTTGCTTGTGCGCGCATCTGTTGCAAATTGAAGTGTAACCAGCAGTTATAATATAACGTGCGTGTGGGGTCCTTGAGATTAAACGGTACGGTAGGTACTTACTTTGAATTTAACACGGTCAAACTTTTGGGAAACATGCAATTCACGCTCCATTCCACGTTGCCATGGTCATTGCATATAGTTATCGAGAACCGTCCATAGTTTGCGCGTATCAGGTTAATCAGGTCGCCTGGATCGCATTCAATTGTTAATTTCTTACCTTCGCAAGCGTAGGCCGTTTGGTATTTGGGTGCTATTAGAAGAGGAGTGGAAAGTTAATCAAAAATGTTCAAAATATACATTTTCGCAACATAGCAAGAAATTTTCAATTATGCAGTATGTCAAATATACAATGTATGATATTATATAGTAGGTAATATGGTTAGATTAATATATTAATTAGAGTTATGTTGAATGTCGTTGTAGTAGTTGATTTGGTTTGGTTTGGATTGGTTTGATGATGTTGATCTGAAAATAGATTAAGAGCTATGCGTGGCACAAAGTATATGTATGATTTCAAAAATATGTGACATTTAGACAAACATATGCATATAAATAGCAATAAATGGTGAGCACAATCATGTTTTTAGCCTACGTTAGATACTTAGAATGCCTCCCGGCGTGTTTGCCGCATGATTTCTTAGCTTTGTTGCTTAGTGTTCATAAATACCAATGCCATCAGAATTAAAGTTAAAACTCAGCGTACACCTCCTGCTATAGTGAGAGCCAGTTCAAGTAGTCCAAATGATGACGATGATTCATCCAACTTCTTTTCTGTGTAGTCTGTTGCTTTTGTTGTCTAGAAAGTGAGGTCATATTTGGAGAGTATGACGAGTGCCAAGCTGCTGAAAGAGAACAATGGGCAAGCTTAGGCATTTCCAAAAAAAAACAGGTATGTATTTATTCTTTAAATTATTAATATACACTGAAAGCGCCTACATCTGCTTTATTTCAACCCCAGCTGCTCTTATTCATACCATTTACAGAAATGGCGTATCATAATCAAATTTGTATTGTGATACATACACACCTATGACCCAAAAAAGCAAATAACTGGCTTAAAATGCCACAGCGCACGTATTTTGTAGGGATAAGTAAATTCCAAAGGGTATTACTGCATTTGTGTGCAATTCCCAACGCAAACACTTCTCAACAACGAACAAATAGTAAAAGAGAAATTCGACTCAGTATATTCCGATTGAAGGCACGAACTGCACATTTAAAAAGGCGATTAAACGTTTTGTTGCAACTTACAACCAGGCAAATGCCATCAAACTGCTAAGCAGTTGCATGCATCGGCATTGGCCCTGCACGATGTGTGCAACGCACACATATGCACTTTTAATGCAGAGTCGAATGTTCCAATTCTTAATATTCCTCGGGCTCCATATTTTTTGTATCTCACATTCCATGTGTGCGGTCAACTGCGACGCCTTGCAAGGTGGACCTCCTTTGTTGAATGCAAATTACTCAAATTTTTAAATTATTCTTTTAAAATATTTATACGACCCTTAGTTAAATTTTTAACCTGATTATTTTTGCTTTTTTTCAGAAATTTATCATTGCTCCCAATAAGAACGCATCCGTCTGACATAGCCCACCAAGTTAAAATATGCACTTAAATTTTAAATTAACAGGGCCATGTTGTTAAAATGCAACTGTTTAACAGCGCTGCAACTGTTTGACAGCACCGATGTAGAGAAACTTCGTTCGTTTTACAGCGCAGCAACATAACAGTCTACCTAACAGCGGCGCCCGACTTTTTCCGACCTGTCTGCTGTTAACCACTTTCCCCAATTAGTCGAAGGCAAGTAGTTTAAACAAAGAAAAAGCTATAAATTTCACATTTTCAACGGAATTTTTTTCGGCATCGAAATCCATTGTCCTTGTTCACTACATTTTTGCAATTTTTACTATTTAAAAACCACTAAAATTGCAAATAATTGTAAAATTATTCAGAGCTACACACCTTTGCGACTTGTAAAAATTCTCTACACTATACGAATGACGACTGCACACGGTTGCCACTTTTTCCTTTTTTGAGTACCAACAAATGTACCAAAATGTAAAAATTCTACCAATATACCTTCAAACTATAGTGGTTGTTCACACTCAAGGCATATAAATACAGGTAGAAGCCAAAATGACGTTGCTCTCATGAGAACCAAACCTTTAAACTTCAACTTGTTTTTCATTTATTTCCTATATTTCGTTACGCTTTGAATGTCATATCGAGCTAAATGCGCTAAATGTGCTTTTACGCGTAAGCAAAAACAGCCCATTATTTTACCAGATATCAAAATGTACCAAAATGGAAAAAATTTACCAAAAATGGTAAATTTCGGACGAAATGGCAACCGTGCGAGTGCAGAGGAGCAAAAGTATCTCTGTGAACAAAATGGAACTGCAAAATGGTGGATTTTAGTAGTTCCGCATAGAGGAATTTGGGAGGTGTTTTTAAGGTCTCCAAAGTGTTTAAGCGTTTCTGTGTTTTGTTTTAGGCGTTACAATGAATGCTAATACTTTTGTTTGTTTAGACGAATATTTAACTAAATTTTAATTATTCTGTTTGGTTTTTTCGGTGATATATTAGACCAAAGCTTAAGTTTTCATTAGTTTAAAGACCTTTTAACGCCTCCCAACTAGTCAATTACTAATTAATTCCTTTCTACACAAACACCCCTTAATCAATTACATATCCATATGCATGTGTACAGAGACATGTTTGTATTATTTCAGTGGATTTTCATTGCAATAAAAGGCAAATCCAATTTTTAACATTTTTATTTAACTTTATTGACAAACAAACACCATGACAAACAACGACATCAATTGTATATTGACAAGTTTATAACTCAGGTGGATTAGTCGATACATAATTTACGTGCCACTCTGACACTTTGCAATAACAGCTATCACATAACAATATAAGTATTTATGTATTTAAGTAAATATTTATACAATTCGCTTTTGGTTTTAGTAAAGTAACTATCTGTTTAAGTAGTGAAACGAAGAATCAATTCCTTAAACTTTATACGCATGTATGTATGTGTATTTCTATATAATTAAACATAATTTGTTGAACTTGCTTAAAGTGAAATCGTCATACTTATTTTTGGCATACTTACAATAATATACTTTTTATGCTGATATGTGTAATATAATGAATTTTCATTTCATTTGTATGTAAGTCGCTTCTCGAACTCTTAATTAATATAATTTGCTTATGGCTAAACTAATACGTATGACTGTACTACTTTTTACTTATGTTCTTAATGCTTATACATATTTTTTTCTAAATTTAT
>NW_016164881.1:3255-4984 GCF_001687245.7 Rhagoletis zephyria | reverse complement strand
TTTTTTTTAATGGAAGCTTGTAAAATTTGCAAAGTGCAGAAAAAGCATCAATTTTGAAAAAAATCGATTTTCCTGTTCCAACTAATAGGTGTTATATAAGAAAACTAGGAGAAAACAATTGTAGTCATTTGTTTATTCAATCCCCACTGATACCTAAATTCGTCGATAAACATTTTTTTTAATAGTTCTACTGGAATAATAACAATACTTCCATAGCAAAAGTTCAATGATTTATTTGTGAGCTTTATTTTACTGATATTAGGGTGGTATCTTAGGATGGTAAGCACTGAGATCTGGTGGGAAAGTACTAGAACGGGGTACTTTAGCCTATGAAGTTTGAAACAAAATATATCGATATATCATACTTTAAGATCCGACTGTAAATTGCTTTGAAAAAAATACTTTAGGCTTAGTGGTGTACGGTGAACTTATTTCCGGTACGGTCTAATGTACATATGTATTTCTTTTTTTACCGTTGTCGCACCTTTAGTGTTATTTTATAAAAACAATTTCGAACATACTTATCTACTTTGTACGGAAAAAACGCGTTACAGCGTCAACAAAAAATAAATTGCCAAAAATTAACGGCAAGTCCTACCTACTTGAAACTTGCATTTGTCATGACTCATGACTAAAATTTTATGGGCTACAAAACTGCATACCAAAATTTTTTCTACACATTCTGAATAAGAAGTCTTAAGTTTTGGTGAAACTTTGCGTATTTTCATAAGTCACAAAGTCTGAAGTTTGGCTTTATAAAATTAGGTAATAAGCTATACTTTCATAAGAAATAATAAACCTTAAAAAAACAAATTAACAAGTAATTTTTAAGCAAACAAGTAATTTTTAAGCAAAAAACACAACCGACTTCAATACTCATATAAAAATTTAGGAGTACCGTTAAACAAAATCCACTTGTGAAGTAACACCTTTCCTTTAAAAAAAGAATTATAGAAATCGGTTAACGTGGTCCAAAGTTATGCGGTAACATACATAAAAGAAAGATAAAAATCTTTCGACGAATTGATAACCTCCCTTATTTTTGAAGTCGGTTGAAAATATCCAAAATGTGCTACAATGTTGCGCCCCAAATTATATTTGTGTCACTGGTATGTATGTGTTAATGGACATTTTCAACATCTATCCAATTCTCGTATTTTGAAAGAAACGGTCGAGTGCCGACAAGTTGCTGTTATAAATATGTATGTAAATAGTTAAATAAACAAGTAATTTTTAAGCAAAAAACAAAACCGACTTTAATTCTCATATCAAATTTTAAGATTATCGCTAATTTCTTCATGATCCAATGATCGGATTTAAACCAAATTAGTATGAGACCACCTGTGAGGTAAAACCTTTCCTTTGAAAAAAGAATTGTAGAAATCACTTAACGTGGCCTAAAAGAAAAATATTTCGACGAATCGAATCGAATTGTGAAGTCGCTTAAAAACATTCATTCTAAAATTTATAAACTTCAATTCGCTTTCAATCATTTCTATTGGTACCCCTTTCTAAATAAAATCAAAATCCATACTTTAACGCCTCATCAACCGCTTGATAATCGTCGTCTCACTTTAGCTTCATTTGTGGCATTTATGCAACTCTATTGTAAATATTTGCTTATGTATGGAATTTCTAATCGACTTAAGCATATATCTATGCATGTATGTTTATTAGGGTGGTCCAAAAATGCATGCGAAAAAGTAAAGTCAGAATTTTTATGCTCTCA
>NW_016164881.1:0-1825 GCF_001687245.7 Rhagoletis zephyria | reverse complement strand
GCCAACTATCGGAAAAACTAAAACTTTGTGCACTCCTTCTTCTAAACACGTTTCCAAAAAAGCAGCACCCATTCGAATCAGTTATGAAACATAGGAGAATGAATGAATTTCACAATGATCCGAAATTTTCCAAGCTTTCGTCGAAAAAAATTCAAATTTTTTGCGTTATTCCGGATTTTTCCGAGTTTTCCACTTAGAATTTTCTATTTTTCCATTCGAATTCCATTCCGAAGGAATCGCACACAAAATTCCATAAAAAAAATCAATTTTCGATTTTTCCAATTTTCCGACTTTCCCGGAGGGGTTTCCCACAATTTTCTTTCGTAAAAACCTTCTCCTGGCAATTACGAACAACTAAAAAAAAATGTTTGCCAAATCGGTCCAACCGTTCTCAATTGATAAATTACTATACATTTTTCACACCATTTTTATATATATAGATTTAGAAAAACTCAACAAATGTTCATCAAAATTTTGAACTTTTAAATCTGAGTTTTTGGTTATGCTGTTATGTATATGGCTTCCGAAATCTCTCACAACATAAAAATAATTAAAAATCAACGCGATTTTGTAGCCGCTTGAAGGTTACACTTGTTAGACTTATATTGTAAGGGCTATAAAACTGCGTACCCAAAAATATGCTACAGATTTACAGCCGTATTCTAACAAAGTCACAAACTTTAGCTCATCACTGCTGTGATTTCTACCGCGCCTCAAAGCTTGCCGTTAAAAAAATATGCCGCTTCAATTCAATTTTTTTTTTAAATTTTTGTGTATTTTTCTAGCACTCAAAATCGAATTTTTCGTGACACATTTCTCGGCGCACTTGAAATCACAAGAGTGATGAGCTAAGTTTTGTGACTCTGTTAGAATAGAGGGGTTAGAGTAAAAAGTTCGAGATTTTGATAAAAAATTTTTGGATTTCTCCTAAATTTTGTATAAGGTTTATTTTTAGTTAAATTTACGTGGTTTTGGTTATAGCATGGACATTATTTTTATAGAAATTTACTTAAAAAACATTGTAAATATTAAAAAATAATCAACACGTGATCATTTGTTTGAGTTACTTAATATTCTAAAATAAGCTCAAAAATAATAATAAAAAAATTTAAACAAATGACGATTTCAAAACAGCAAAACGGCGATTCGATTCAGGAAGCTCTTATGAATAGGAGAAAACGCGATTATGGATTCACTGAAATCTGTATATATTTATTATGAGTTGCATTCGATTTTCGACCTTCCCTGGCTATCGACGATGTAATGTAAAATTCGTATCAGGAGCTATGCAACCCTGTCGAAATTTTCTTAAAGTATCGAATTTTCGGTCGAACACAATTTTGCTTTCGATGCTGTAGCGTAGTGCAAGAAAATGTAAGTATTTGCGTTTGTTTTTTACTTTTAGGCGGCTAAACACTAATTAAAAAAAAAATAATTTCATGCAGATCTAAGGTCGTGAGTACTAAACAGCTGGTTTTACTTATAGTTCCAAGGTCGGTTTATCAACATGCTTTCTTTTATTTAAATATAAGCACACTATTTAGTTTANAATTTTTTAACAAAGCAAAACTTAAACGAGCGAAACCCACAACAGCGCTATTCTTCATCGAATGGGCGTCCTAATACCAAATGAAAATCCATACTATCAGCCCTTTTGACCACAGTCGAAGATCGAATGCAACTCATAATAGGGACCCATAATTCATATATGTATGTGTTCGGCGCAAAACTTCCAAGCTGTAGTATACCGAAGCAATCACACTATTATGATTAGGCGCTTAATGCGCGGAGAGCCTTACCCTGCGGTGAAACCGCGGACTAGTGA